>NW_017962984.1:313232-380805 GCF_001890905.1 Aspergillus aculeatus ATCC 16872
TACCGGTACGTTACGGTACCCCGTACCCCCCCCCCCCCCTTCCCCATGGGCTTGAATTACTAAATAAAAGGTTGAGCGGGAGGTATGCTAACGAACAATGACTGAGAAGCCCGCGATCCTCGGCACAAACGCCAACGAAGAAGCCTCGCTGGTCGCGTGGGTGGGTCCGCAGGGGCCGAACCAGACGTATATCCATCATCAGACGCTGGAGACGGATCAGTGTCCGGCGAATTACTATAATGAGTGAGTTCCCCACATGAAGACTTTGTCTGGGCAGGGAACATCTGACAACTGCCGCAGACTACGCTACAACACCTCCTCGCTCACCTTCCGCTGGTACAATCTGGCGCACTTCCCGAACACCTCGCCTCGGCCGTGGGAGAAGGCGTACCACGCCTCCGAGCTGCCGCTGCTGTTCGGCACCTACCAGTGGTACGGGGGTGCGCCGACGGCGCTGCAGCGGGCGGTGTCGACGCGCTGGCAGGATCTGTACCTGGCGTTTATAAAGGACCCGGTCCACGCCCTCCCGAGCATGGGCTGGCCCGCGTATACCCCTGACGGGCAGGCGATGACCTTTGGCGCGAACGGGACGGTGTCGAGTCTGATGCCGGTGAGTGCGTTGGCGGTGGGATGTGCCGAGTTTCCGTTGCCGACGCAGTGAGGCTTCGTGTTGCACTGTGGGCTGCAATAGAGACCTACATTATTGTTTATTGTAAAGAGTTCTAGGATCATTGTCTAGAGTCACTCGAGACGAAGCCATACCGTCATCATTCGGTGATTCACAGATATACAGATATTCATTGCTCATCACACATCTAAACCACATGCAGCTATCTACACCTCCGCTCACCCCAGCCCTAATTGCCCTTCCCACTCCTTCACCCCACCTCCCCTCCCATGCCCACTCACCCCACTACTCACCCCAACTCCCCCAAACAGTCGTCTAAGAAACCCACTCATAGCTCAAGACCGGAATCTCAAACGGCGCCGCATCACACGTCGCATTGAAGAACGCATCATGCACGCAGTTCAGCTGGAAATCCACACTCCCATGGTAGGTGATCTTGCTCCCGTTGTTGCAGGTGAGCGCATGGCCGGAGCCGAGCTCGTAGTCCATATGGCCGACGGAGGTGTCCTCGTTGGACGTGCCGTAGAACGAGACGATGCGGCCCAGGCCGCGGTCGGCGTAGCCACAGTTGGACTCGCCGTGGGCGATGTCGTGGATGCGGTAGCCGATGTACGTGTCGCGGCACTCCAGGCCGTCGGCGAAGTCGATGGCCAGGGTCTGCGGGGGCCCGTACCCCCAGGGCTGGTAGTTGGGCATGCCCGTGTAGCAGACGGGGACCATGGTGCCGTTGCAGGTGGCCGGGTCCTGGTCGCACCAGGCGTTGCCGCACAGGCAGTCCTTGAAGGCGATGTCGGCCGGGTTGTGGATGCAGTCCAGCGACTTGGAGCCGTTGAACCAGTGGAAGTAGGTCACCTCCCAGGTCGGGATGGGGCAGCCCTCGGGCGGGGTGATGGAGGCCGGGGCCGGGTCGCGCGGTTGGATGGAGAGGGCGCTGGTAGTACTGGTGGCAGCGGTGAGGACGGTGAGGACGGTAGTTAGGGCGTTCATTTTGTCGGGTCTGAATGGCTGTTTGAGATGGGGATTCGATTTGGTGATGGTTGAGATTGATTGAAGACCAGCCCTGCCCTCTGCCTCCCCCTTTATATAGTCGATCCGATCCATGGATTGATGGTAGACAACCCCACCTCCGCAGGGGTCTCTTTTTTTTTTTTTTACCATTCTTCGAACCGACCCATCTTCAACCGTGGATACTACCATACTCCTTCTAGTACTATAATTATCCCCATAGTTGAGACAGCGCGAATAGGAATTCTGCAGCGGCAAGACACCTACCGTCTTGGCAGTATCGAAGCAGGGATCAGGGTGTGGTTTTGGCGACACTAGAGAACGAAAAACCCCCCCCGCTCTTCGGGTAAGACCCTGGCAGACTATTTTTTTCGCCACCGAGGAACGAAACTAGCGGCTTAGGGTACTCACAACTTGTCCAGACTTCTGATTGTGCAGTGCAGAATGCAGATGGAATACGAGCGATTATCGCTCCGTGCCTGGTTGCCGACCTGCGCTAGGGCGAATCCCGCGTCGGCTCGCAGCGGATCCGGCCTGCCTCTTTGGGCAACTGATGGGGTTCTTACTGCCTGTATCCGCATCCCTGCGGGCTGAGTGGCCTGCTCGGTGCAGCTGAAGGGACGAGACATGCAGACCCTAGACTTGTCAACCCATGTCCCTCCCGTATTCAATGCTGCGGGTGCAGCGTAGTGTGCCATTCGGGTTGGCCGGGGGGTGGCTGGATCAATCAGTTAACTACGTAGTGGGCAGTGGCGCATGGAACATCGCGAGTGAGGGACACCTAGGCTGACACGAGGCGAGGAGGAGTATGAGGGGGTTTTGAGACAAGGCTCGCTAGCTGACTCGTGTTCTGCACGGTGACGGATCGTTCCATGATCTTGTGTTTTTGTTCTTGGACCAAGGTTGAGGGGTTGTACGGCTAGTACGGTTAGAGTCTTGAGAAGATGTTCGAGGTACGTAGGTGAGTCTGCTCGGAATTACCTACTGCATCCGCCGAGGTCTTGGCTCCGGAAAGAAGCCCAGTCTTGAGTTGTGAAGGTCATCTGCGCCTAGGCACACATACCCAGCTCCAACGCCCCGGAGACTGGACTGCCGGCAGAGACGGAAAAACGATTAGGGCGAACGCCGGGCTAAACTGTACGCCAGACTTAGCCCTACTTCTCATCAAAGAACGTAGGCTATTGCAGAAGAACTCACTTCTATTCCAGTCTAACATCAAGGATTATCACCAGGGTACCCCAGACACGTAGAATTGGTGTTAGAGCGGTGTCTAAAGTTCCAACTAGTGCTAAGGACAACGCTCTATAACTTAGAGGCATAGGGATTACGCAGAGGTAAGATGCTCGAGAACAGGTGATCCAGGCCAGTTCTGCAGCTTCCTGCCCTCTGCTACCAAGAGTATTTAGCCTAATTGAACAGTTGTGACGTGACGGTGGTTCCGGGCGGGGGGGTGGTGGAGGACCTGGGCACTGTGTCGAGATTATGATAGCTACACAAGCTGTGCTACTTCATCATGAAAACAAAACCTTTCTTCCACTACCTCCGATGTAGTGTAACGGCTATCATACCTGTCTTTCACACAGGAGATCGGGGTTCGATTCCCCGCATCGGAGTAGCATCAAAGCATTTCTTTTTTGTAGGGTTTTTTCACTCTCAAATGCCTCCCCGAGGGGTTGCCTATACAACCCGGGTTGTTCCGCCATTGATATGGCGCTAGTCCCAGATAGGAAATAGCGTCATTGAGATAAAGGCACATCAAAGAAGGAAAATTGAGTGAGCTGCAGTCTGAATCTTTGTCGAGCAGGGTCTTGCCTACTGCAATTCGCCACAAATCTAGACTCTCCAGTTAGGGCTATTTTGCGGAGTACTTATCTGTTGTTCTGCCTCGTGGCTGTTATAGGCGGTCGGCTACTGCTGGCCCTCCCTCTCCTCTCCCTCTTTCTTCCAGGAGAACACACCAAGTACTGCCAGAGCCTGGGACATTTCTTACTGCTGTACCTATGGCTGTTTAAGTTCCCATTTCTGTTGTAATTATCACCGGTTAGCAACAGCAGACCTAAGTAGCGTCTTACACATGATATATCGCCGCACCCCGACCAAGGATCGCAATAAACACGGAGACAACGCTGATGTTGGAAGCTGATTCTACAGCATGCGCCCATCACCCAACGACTCGTAGGTAACTTGGAGTATGACGCACGACTCCAGCTCGCCCGCCAATGGGGTCGCCGGCATCGGTGGCCCCCCGAAGAAACCCCGAAACAGAGTTCGGATCCACCTGATCGGGATGCCCTACCCTCAAGATTCGGGGTGCGACCTTCGGCTTCGCGAACGCTCTATGAAAATACACAAGCCTACAGCCAGCTGAATCGGCATAGATCGTCATGCACAACCCCAATACTGTTTTCTATCTCAGCCTGTACCTGTAGCGACTGGTGAACAAACTTACCTGACCACAATCACGCGGGGAACAACCGCCCGCTTTACCGGGCCAAAGTATGGAGTAACTTTCCAAGCTGGAATGCCTTTTCCCCTCCGTTGCCCCACCGAGGGGCACTGAGGGTGAGACTGTGAGGGGTGGGGGTTCAGGAGCTCAGTCAACCGGGGTTGATTCTCCAACCTACAGTACAAAAACAATCCGACCACCCTGCTTGTTCCCCGGAGCTTCTTCACTGCCCAACTCTCTCCTCCAACCTCACTACTCACCTCTTCCGCAACCTCTCAAAAACCAAAAACCCCCACACAATCCGCCAAAATGGTCTACACCATCGTTGTCCGTACGTGAAACCTCCGACTCTGCATCCTTACCCCTCCCCCCCAAAAAAAACATATCGAATCCACAGAACTAACTTTACCTCCCGGGAACAATAGACATGCGCGCCAAGCCCGACGAGGAGAGCATCAACAAGCTGCACGCCAAGCTCCTCGAGGCCTCGGCCGTCTACTCCAAGGACAAGGAGACCCTCTCCTGGTTCGTGATGCAGAGCGTCCACGACAAGCAGGACTTCTGCATCGTCGAGCGCTACCTCAACGAGGGCTCCCAGAAGTACCACCTCGAGAACCCCTACTGGAAGACCTTCGACCCCTACGTCATCCCCTTGCTCGAGAAGGAGATGGATCTCCGTCGGTTCGAAGAGCTGGTGCCCGGCGAGGAGCAGAAGCAGTAGACTTGGGGAATCAAAAATGGGTTTCTGCGTGGTGAATCCCACTGTCTTGTACATATGACGCAGTTTTGAGGAATTTATTGCGCCGGTCCCTCTGGAGGGATTCTCGGGTGCGGAGATATGATGTTTCTACTGAGTTTGTGCAATAGTCGCGTTGCTGGGGGGCATTTTGGATACACGTAGTTGATTGCATGGATCTAAATCACTAGACTACAAGTTGGAATAATTTGTTTGAACTTAGTTTAAGCATATTTCTTTGGTAACTGTTTGGAATTAATGACTCAACTGTGATTTGCGATGAGGGTCGCACACAAAGCTGTACCGATAGCATCCCCGCGGGGCTGCAGTGTCGGGTAACTTACCGCCTGCCTGAAATGCACGAACTTGCGACCGACCTCGGGCAGCTTGTACTGTAGAACTACGGTAACGGTGAGGTGAAGGGCCCGAATGGGAAAAATGTATATAGCGCGGCGGCGGCAGACGCTCAATGTATCGATCGACTTTCTCTGAGCACAGAGCAGCTGAAAAGCATAAGCAGTTGTTCCAAGATGGACGAGACAGCTGGGATTAGGTCTCGTCGTGTCGAAGAGACTATTGTCAATTCCCCCCCCTTCATGTTCCCCCATGATCTCGGTATATATACCGAGCATGCCCCTATCTGATTATTGCACCCGACATGGTTGTACGACCTCAGAATACGAGTCCTTCAGCTACAATCTAGCCAGATTATCACAGTAACACGGGAGAAAATACCGTAGCTCAACCCAGAAGCCCTAGTAATGTCAACCTCTCACCCCCGCAGTTCGGGAAGTAAATGCCTCTGCAGGACCTGATCGGTAACCATCCACACCTGGGGCATATGATGCGTATCGAATGTCGCGCCTGTGTAGTAGGTCCGGCGGTAGCCCTGCAAAGCACTCAGCTGCCGATAGAACCCCGCCGCGACCGCCGCTCCCGAGACCGTCAGCGTATAAGGCGAGTGATTGCGCACCACCAGGATCTCCGGATCCGACGCGTTGCCGCCACCGCCGTTGCCCAGTCTGCGCCGCACACTGTCCACCCCGGCACGGATGCAGTTCCCCACCTCCGCCTCCGACAGACCCCGCGATGTACTCCCCACCGTGACCCTGACGATCTTAGACACCTCCGTCGGTCGAAAGGCCAACACCGCCGGGAGCCGCGGGCGATGGAAGGGGTGGTCCTTCCCGTGGTTCTCCAGGAAGGTGTAGTCCGGAAACCCGTCCACCCGTACCAGCGCCGTGTATAACCATGGGTCCTTGAACTGGCGGAACAGGGCTCGTTCCCTTTCATCCAGGCCCAGCACCTCGAGGCGGTCGGGTAAGGGAGGCGCGGCGAAGAGGAGGGTCTTTGCACGGATGCGCCGACGGCGTGTGGTTGGTGTGATCGGCCTTCGTGTCTCGTCCACCGTACTAGCCACATCCACCACCACGCGGTCAGCAGCAGCAGCAGCAGCAGCAGCAGCAGAGTCCCGAGCATCCACCCTCACCACGCTGCTGTTGAACAACAACGTTTGACTCTGTCGCAACTCCTGCTCCATCGCCCGGTAGATCTCGCTCGCATCGTGGCTCTTCGGCCGCACCCACCCCAGCTGAAGTCGGCCGGCCAGGTAGTCCGTCCCCACGTACTTCATCACATACAGCGTCGGGTAGTCCGGCCACTCGCCGAGACCACTGAGCCATGAGCTGAAGGTGTCGAGGAGCCCGCCTAGATGGTATTTGTCCATCACCTGTTTGAACGGCGCGACTAGATCGTCCGGCACGGGATCGGGGAGGTCTTCGAACCCGGTGGCGAGGTAAGGGTGCTGGGCGAGGAGGGTACTGTAGCGGTCGAGCGCAGCGGTGGTCTCGTTGGCGGGGAGCGGAGTGATGGGCTCCCCCCTGGCGAAGTCGAACATGTCAATCGCATAGTCGATTTTCTCCTTGACTAGGGGGACGTGGTAGTGGGCGAAGGTGTCGCGGATCACGGGCAGGTTCTGGAGCCAGGTGACCCCGTAGTCGATGGGCTGGTTGTTGGTGAGGATTGGGTCGCGGTAGGTGACGGTGTGGCCCCCCAGGTGAGGGCCGCGCTCTACGATGGCGACGGTGTGGTTCAGCTGGTGCAGGCGGTAGGCGGCGTAGGCACCTGCTGCGCCGCCGCCGATAATACAGGTGTCGACGAGGAGGTCGCTGAGGGACATTGGTGGTGGTCCGCAAGGGTGGAAGGCTTGGACTTACGTATGAACAGAGGGTATAACGGCCCGGTCAGGAACGAGATGTTGTGTTCAACAAAGGTAGACTATACACAGGTTATATAAGGTCGCTACAAATAGCGGGTAAGCAAGCGTCTAGAGAACAAGGTTGCGAGCGATGGAACCATGGTCGAGCAGAGATGAAGCCATCCCATCGGACAATAAACATGGTCTCAAGCACAGGGAACCCTGGGAGAGGGAACACTATCAGCAATGTCATCGCCCCCGCGGAGTGATGGCATTAATATCTAATTCCCGATACGAGTGACACAAGGTGCTGATGAATCGCGACACATTGGTGACACATATTCTCCGGGTAGGGGGACCAAAATATCATCGCAGACATTGGTTGGGATCTGGCTTGGCAGATGATTGAAGCTCAGGGAGACATCCTCGCTCTCACCAAAAGTATACCGCACCTGTGCGCCCCAATGAAAAGAGAAAAAAAAAAAAAACCTCAATTCTAAACAATGCTTTTGGGTAGTTCTTTGACCCATCCCCGCCTACCTCCGCGCACTCCGCCCACCAAAGCAAACCAACATGCCGATATCATAGCATGCCTTTAGAACACCAGCCACAGTGAACGAGGCACCAAACAGCCCTCTACTAGCCAACACACCGGTGATCAGCGGGCCCATACTCTGCGCACTGGTCTTGACTACATTGACCGCGCCCATGATGGCGGTGCGCTTGTCCGACGGCAAGGCGCTGGCCAGGAAGGCCGACCGCGGGGCCACGTCCATGTTCTGTGTGCACGATCGTAGGATCAGGAACATCAGCGCCAGGGGAAGGGCGGAGGGAAATGGGATCATGGCGAGACAGATGGCGGAGGGGAGGTGGGTGAAGACCATTGTCTGCGGAGGGAGTCAATCTCAGCAACATTCGAAGCGGAGAAATTCAGGATATAAAAGGGCCAAAACCGACCTTGACGTTACCAATACGCTTTGCAATGGAAGAGGCGACGATCATTGACGCGGCGGAAATGATTGACGTGGTGAAGAAAATCGACCCCAGCTCGCTCTCGGGGAGCGAGAACTTGCGTTTGAAGAAGTATGTCATCCAGGAACTGCAGCCAGCTTAGCATGTATCCGGAAGGCAGAAAGCGTGAAGAGGAGAGAACGTACAGCGATGCAAGCCCTGAAGCAAACGAGTCTAATCCGAAGAGCAGGAACAGCTTCAGCACCAGGCTCAGGAGGTCACGATCAAACGCAGCGAAGAGTGAGGGCTTATCCTTCTTTGGCGGCGGCTGCTGTTGTTGCTGAGACTCTTCGCGTGGACGATCACCCAGCAGCGCCTCAGTCTCGCCAGATTCCTGCGCCTCCTCCGCTACACGGTCCTCCTCCTGGCTCGCCTCAACCTTTCGACTCAAGCAGAGGGTCAGAACCAACTTCACAACCCCGACCGCAGCATACCCAAAGAACATGACCCGGCAGGCGGTGATGAAATCACACCCTTTCGTGACTTGCAGGAACTTGATAGCCCACCCGCACGACATCATGCCCAGGGCCGTCCCCGCCGACCCGAGGAGAGAATACCAAGCAAAGATGTCGCTCAGATGCTCGTGGGGGGTCAGATGCGCAAGCGTGGACTCCTCCACCGCCCGGAAGGGGCCGATCTCGTTGCCGCTGGAAGCTGGATTAGCGTGATCCTCCTCATACGAGATACGGTCGATATAGGTAGCAGGGAAGAAAGGAAAAAGTATATATATATATAAACCGCAGAAGCAAAAGAGAAAGATACGAAGCGACATACCTCGGACTGATAACTCCCAACACCGCAGCAGCCAGTAACCCCCAGAATCCAGCCCCGAGGCCAAAAACAACCCCGCTCCCCGCCATCAAGGCCGACCCCAACGACAAGACCGCCCGCCGCCCCATCGCATCCGCAAACAACGTCAACAGGAAACTAATCACCACATCCCCGACTAAGGTCAAGGTCATAAATAATCCGATGCGTTCCTCCGAGATGGCCAGCGCGGAGAGATACGACACGAGGATCAGGGTGGAGGCCCCGTAGGCGAACAGCCGCACGAACCGCTGGGCGCAGAGGAGCTTCACGTCGCGCGGGGACCGCCAGACGGTGACGAGCCCCATTTCGTCCAAAACACGGGCTAGCACGGCTTTTCCATTGTGTGGCGGATGGTGCTGGTGAGCCTCTTCCGATCGAGACATGATTGGACTTCTGCCTTTCTCGGGAATGAGATGTGGTTGAGATTAAAGATGAATTGTGAGCATGATGCTCCTTTATTCAGGCGTGGCATGCACTCGGCGATAAGACGAGAAAAAGTCGTTGCCTTGCATAAATCCGAGGTTTGGGCTGGATTAGGTATGTCCGTCTCGGGGTCGGGGTCGGCCTCGGTCTTGAGCTCGGGGTCGGGTCACGTGGGGGGAATCAAGGCCGAAACCGAAATGTTACACCATGCAGTGTGTCGGCCTCACAGTCGGCTTTTCCGAGCAGAAGTTCAACCTTTGCTGTTGCAAGGGTGAGGGAAAACACCTCCAAGATACTGTGAAGCAGAAAGAAGGGTTATACAAGCATTGGGAAGCAGATTGCGTGGCTCTGGAATAAAACTGCATTCAATGCGATGACGATCACAGTAAAGACATTCTATTATCTCAGGCATCTTTTGAGCTATTAATTCTCCACAAGACCAGCACCAATGACTGCGAGTCAACCATAGAGTTAAGTAACAGGGTATCCGTTGAACCACGGTAAAATAGAGATTTGGTGTACAGCGGTCGAAAAGCAATCAAAAACCGATGCGATTCGAAGTTCACTGAGCTCGCGGGATAGCAGGATATTCTTCCTGTTGTCCTGGACTGTGAATGCGATAGTGCTCGTCACGTGCCCCGGAACAGTCTAAATCAGCAGGTTGCCTAAGTGAGTCTCTCGGTTTGCCTTCCTCAATCGAACCTGATCTATAAGTGGCAGGAAACCTCCCTCAATGCCTTCAGACCCTGGTCGCCAAACGGGCGCTTGTATCCGGCGGAAGGCTGAGAGGGGTGGACCCTGAAGGACCCGCTTCTAAAGCCTCACAGCCTCTCCCACTCTTTCGGCCCCCAAGCTAAATATTCCTGCAGGGCAAGGGAAGCTTGTTACCCACTATGGGTATGGAGAGATTGGCGAAGCTAAGTCATTAACGGTGATTTTCTCGGGTAAATGAGACCTTCATATGGAGACAATAGAGGGAATTAATTTAGGGCTGTCTGGAGCCAGTAACAGGGGCTAAGTTGGAGGCGGAAGGGTTCCGAAGAGCAGGAGGTTCGATTTTGACCACATCAGGTAGACTTCTCGCTGACTGCATACTTCTTCACCAGAGGCTCAATAACTCAGAGTCGGAGACTCGATTAGTGTTAGTGATTGCCAGAGCTCTTCAACGGTCTGCCTGCGGGAGACCGTCGGCGAATGCAGTCCGGACTGTTACTCAGTAATTTGATGCATGACCCACTCGCAGCGCATCCAGCCTGAGCTGCAGGAACGAGAAAGTGGGGATCGCCCCCATGCTCTATGCCTATACGCCGTTTGAAGAGCCAAACTCCAAGAAGGACCCTGACTCTACTCATGAAGAAGCATGGGTGCAGTAGACACCATCTCGCGTCTCCATATCAGGATTCAGGAATATGAGACATCTCCACGCCGAAGCAGAACGTCTCCTACTCAATAAGGAAGGTCGACCATTGTATGTCTCTCTCATGAGAGAATCTAGCAAGTATAAAGAGCGGACGAATCCCTACTCAAGTCAATCATCTCATCATCCAGCTTCCTCTCCCACCTCAACCCCAGCTAAACCAAGCCAATCCCACCTTCTAAACACCTCACACCCAAAGAATTCAGTTTTCCACGATGCACTTCCTCACCACAGCCACCACCCTCCTCGCGGCCCTGGCCACGACCGCCACCGCCATCACCACCCTCAAGCCCGACGGCAAGCGCTGCATCGCCGGCTACGCCAACGAGGACGCCTCGATGTACATGGGCCCGACGCTTGGCACCCAGAACTACCACTCGCACACGGGCTTCGTCACCGACCCCAACGGCAAGATCATCTCCGAGATGTCGCAGCGCTTCAACTCCTGGCAGACCTTCACTTCCGTGTTGCCCTACACCGTCGACATGTACTGCGGCCAGGACACCAGCAAGACCCTCACCCGCTGCACCTCGGTCGAGGTGCGCTACGCCGGCCAGGACATTCAGTCCAAGGCCGACAGCACCAACTGCGTCTGCGGCAAGGATGATACCGTCTTCGATGCTAAGGGGTACTGTGCTTGTTACTTCGATTGTCCTCTTTAAAGGGAATTTGGTTGGATCGGGTGTTGGAATGTGCTGTGGTTTTTGCTCGGGTTTGTGTTGTGTATCTATCTATATGTGGGCACAGGTGGCCTTAATTACTTTGGATAATGTGCTTTCGGGGAAGTGTTGGATAGGTCTGTCGACATAAATACGTTTGATATCTTGCTGCTGTGGTTACGTGGTAGCTTGACGAAGGGAAACTACTAGCTTGTGCTTCAGCCAAAGGTTAAATTGATGGCCTGGGGTCTCTATTACTTGATTTGCCCCACTCAATCCGATTGCGGATCTGTTCTAGAATTTCGGAGACCTTATATAGTGATATCGTTCGGGCTATAACAACTTATCGTAGGGATTTGGAGTGGGGAGCTCCGGAACAATGATTGATATTAAATGTTCTTAGATCTCCTGGAAATAAAATGCATAAGGAAAAGGCTTCCGGCTCAGTAGTCCAGAACAGGGCAGTTGGTCTCTACGATCAGCTCCGTGGTGTAGACGGTAGTTGTGACCGTCACGACGTCCTCAAATACACTGGAAGGCGATGCGACAGCACTGGGGCTGGGGGTTGCAGAACGAGTGATTAAACCTGATCCTGGCACTGAAAGAATAGTAGACGAGGATGGTGCGACAGCAGGACTCGAGTGAATGAATGTGGACGCAGGTGCGGCGGGGGAAGTCGTCGGTGGATTGGAAGAGGCAGACAATTGAGGCGTCTGGGATGTAGAGACGATTTGGCTCGATGCAACGATAGGGGTGGATGCGGCAGGAATCGACACGATAGATGATGGCGACACTATGGAGGATGATGCCTGCGAAGAAGCGGGCGGCTGGGGCGAAGAGATCGCGCTTGCGATGACGCTGGAGGATACTGCCGCAATCACACTAGCGCTGGAAGTCAGGGCCTGCGAGGGAGTTACAACAGGCGTCGACGTGGGTGTCACGGTGGGGGTGGAAAGAAGCGTGATGGTGGAGGTATAGGGTACATCCGTGCAGATCTCGATTTCTTTGTTGGGATTGGAGAATTGCGTGTTGTCGACGTAGATGGTCGGCTGAGCTGCAATGCCGCGAATTCCGGAGCTGCAGATTACCTGGATATACATATCCAGGCTGCTGCCCGTGGGCACGTAGGTAGTGGATAGAGTCTGCCAGTCGGTCTCGGTAGTGCCGTATTGAATATATCCATTGACCGTCGTCGTGATTCGGCTTGTTGCGGTAATGCCGTCGATGGCAAAGTAGAAATTGCAAGTTCCTGCCCTTGTCGCGGATTGGATCTTGTAGTCGAATGACAACGAGTATGTATCGCCGGCGACCAGATCGGTCAAGGTCTGGTATAGTACGGCGTATGAGGATGAACTGGGAACCATTGCTCTGTTCATTCATGCGTTAGTAGTTGCCCATTGCCGAGAGAGGCTTTACCTACGCGACATAGCCTCCGTCGCCAGAGGCATCGGCGACAACCGACGCAGTGCCGTATCCATCGTACACAGCCCAGGGAGTAAGGACTCCGGAGTCGAATGAAGGATTTGACAAGGCGTTATCAGTCCATGTGCATGACTGGGTAGTCCCCGTTACCACCTTGGTCTCAGCCGCAGCAAGGAATGGCTGCACCAAAAGCACTGCAGCGGAAATAGTAGAGAAGGACCGCATGGCTGATCAAATCACAGAGAGAGTACGAAAAGAGTGACTGCCTGTGAAGGCCAACAATGTCACCAAACACTGGGGAATGAGGGAATGGACTGGACAGAGAAAGTCAATTGAAGGCTAGTGAGTGGATCTCCATCGATTATAAAGGAATTTTTGCTCAAGGGTCTGGCTCCGTCTAAAAGAGCAAATACGTAGAAGCCGAAGCTCCACTGAGGCTGAAAGGAGGCATTATCTCGATGAGTTCAGACACGTTGGTTCGTCGGGTCTTTCGAGAATACGGCGAGTCCGCTTTAAAAAGCGGTTAGTTTAAGCGAGCAAATCTTTGCCCCTGAACGTGAAGAATGAGGTTGTGGGATCAGAAGGTACATCCTATTGGTCACAGAACTTGGTAATCAAGCCTTGGAGAGAAAGTAGATAGTTACCAGTAAAGAAGACTATTGCAAATGGAGAAGTGATGAGCTGAAGCAGTTGAAGAGTCGATGGTTGGTCGCTACAATGAGATTTGGGTCGGAAGCACGGAATGTTTCTCAGGCAGCAAGGCCACAAGCCCCCGGACCCCAAGGCACCAAGGCACTAAGGCAAGCATAAGTCGGAACAACAGCGGGCCGGCTGCACGGCTTCTCGATTGGGCTAGCCTGCCTGCCTGAGACTCCTCCATCTCTCCTTCTTCCCCTCCACATCTTGCTGCAGCATCTACACCAGTACAGTACACAGTACATACCTATACTATCAGCCACCACAGTCGTCTCTCTATGGATCTCAACACGCGCACTCAGACAAATACACTATCCTGGACTCGTGAGGCACCGCTTCCCCATCGAGAGGACCTGCATCCCAGATTTCAATCTTGGTATCAGTTCGACCCTGCCCAAAAGTGGATCCCCACCCAAACGGATGCCGATTCAAGTGACCATGCAGAGCCAACCCTTGGGGGCGACGCATCAAATCTTGTGTTACTGACATGGAACATTGATGCGGGCTCTTCTCAAGCCCAGGAACGCGCCACCGATATTATCACGTATCTCACCCGGTTAGACCCCCCCGTAGACATTGTTTTTCTTCAAGAGGTCTCGAGGCCGGCCCTGCAGCAGATTCTGGAAGACGAGCGCATTCGTGGGTCCTGGCTTTCAAGCGATTGTGATGATCTCTCGTGGAATGATCGACCCTTTATGACAGTGACTCTACTGTCCAGAGCACGCTTCGCAACACCTTCTAATCCGGAGACCCACAACCTTGTTGCCGGCCCAATATGGAGGGTCCGGTTCCCAAGTTATTTCGGTCGAGATGCGCTCTGCTGTGACATCTTTGTGCCTTCACCCCCAGAGGATGAAGCATCTTCTGCGACACGAATTCGGCTGGTGAATGTCCATCTGGATTCTTTGCCGATCAAGCCTTCCCACCGGCCTCGACAAATATCTATGGTTGCCTCTCTTCTGCGCACCGCGGGACGTGGGCTTGTGGCCGGTGATTTCAATCCCGTTCTTGACGAAGACGACGAGCTTCTTGAATTCAATGGCTTGACTGATGTCTGGGCATCTTTGCGGTCCAAGGAGCCTGGTTACACATGGGGAGTTGACGGGCAACAACCGTACCCGCCTAACCGGCTTGATCGAGTGGGGACCCTGGGGTTAAAGGCGTCTACAATCCAGGTTCTAGAACCAAGACGATTTGGCGACTGGGATACGCCCAGCTTCCAACAGACCAAGCCTGCCGAAGAAGCACCCTTCTGGAGCGATCATCATGGCCTACTTTGTTCATTCGGCTTGGCCGAAGATTGAATTATGATGCTCTCATTCGTTCCGGCGGGAAGTCTCCCTTCCTGGGCTGTGTCTGTCAAACCCCTCTACAGACGTAAGAAGCTGAAGTCCTAGAGAGCCTGGGATAATTTATATACAAGCATGACTATTTCCGTCGGGTCTGCAAACACATGCATTCTCACTATGGAAATAGCCTCCATTGTAGCCCGCTCACTTATCACATTAAGTCTCCCGCGACATGCAACTATGGGTTCAATGGCAAGCCAAGCGCACCCAAAGCACCTGCGAATAAATCAGCATCCTGGCCCTTCCCAATCAAGGAGGCTATACTTACGATGAAGTGCCATGTCATCACCAAAGATTCCGTTCTTGACTTCCGGGCCGCAGAAGATATCTCCTGTCTTTTCATCAAGAGCTGCGCCGGAGCCTCCAAGTATCAAGCTCAACCCCTTGTTGGGGCCCCGCATCTCGGCCGGAACTGGCTGCAAGCCGTGACCCTGTTCGGCAGATACCATCATACGGGCAATGTTCATGGCTGCTGTACGTCCCATGCGGATGGCTGTTTTGGCGAGTCGAATTCCGGGTGTTGCGATCACATCACCAACTGCAAAGTGGGTCTGGCAGTTGGGAATGTTCGCAGCGAATTGCGTTCTATAGTGCCCAGGTCAATGCCAAAACGTCGAGCAGCACAATGTTATTACCTACGATGGAAGAACGTTGACGAATCCTTTTTCGTCGAGGGCCTCTCGAGGCAAGAACTCGGTAACCGGCGCAGCTGACGACGTTGCCCAAATCACTTCATCGGCAGTGAGCTGTTTGCCATCCTCAAGCTTGATCGTTTTCACATTGCCAGGCCCTTCCGTGACACCCAGCACGCGATTCTTGAGCATTACGTTCACTCCACCGAGCTGAGCGACCTGCAGAACCTGATCTTGGAATTCTGATGGGACCGGCTCGGACGAGAGCAGTGCCGAACGCGAGTGCACCAAGGTCACTTGCTTCGTGGGGTAACGGTGTTTGATCTCAGCTGCCATCTCAATTCCAACGGCACCTGGATTCATCAGTCATAGCCCTGTCAATTTCCTACTAGGAGTCAACTCACCTCCACCGATAACCACCACGGAATCGCATGTCCGCAGTCGGTCAATATATCTCCCTGCCTGCATCGCATACTCCGACTTGGTTGTAGCAACCGGCACAGTCGGCCAAGGCCTTCGCAACCCCGTGCCTACCACCAAGAAATCATAATCTAGCGTATGCTGCTGCTGCTGCCCATTCGACTCTGACGAGAGATAGAGGAGTCTTTTCGTCTCCAGGTCCGCTCGCACCGCTGTGCCCTTCAGAATCGACACCGACGGTCTTTTCAGCTCCGCGATTTGATCCCAGGTCCGCCACGGGTGCTCGATGTAGCTTTTTGTTGTGTGTGCCATGGGGGTACCGACTGCGTGATCTGTGAGACTCGGCTGTCAGGGCTTCTGCTACATTTCTTGACTGTGTAGAGAGGGACATACAAAACCCGTCCCTTGGATCGAGGATGGTAATTTTGGGCATGCGTTGCGGGGCTTGAGGCGCCATCATCTGTCTTCGGCCATTGTCCCCGAGCCTTCCTCCCCGGCCACCTTCACTGCCGCCGCCGCGACCTCCTCTTCCTCCCTTGCCGCCTTTCCCGAAGGAAGTTATCGTGCCATCACAGATGCGAAGTAGGTTCAAGGCCGTCGAGAGACCCGCGTATGCGCCACCCAGGATTACCACATGCTGCTCGCGCAGCGTAGATGACAGCGTCACGACTACCATTGTTGAAGCACCTTGACCAGGATGTACGAGGGTAGTGGTTCTTTGAGGTTATGTCTGTTTCTGGTGCAGCTTGTTTGCCGTGTGCGCTTGAGTATGCATGAACCCAAGTCTTGACATCGGTCGCATGCACTGAGACGGACTTATGATTTTAATACCACCAGTACGGATTTTCTTGGTTGTACGGCCATACTCGTATTTTCTATACCACTCGGCGAATTCAGTTCGGAGTTACCTAGTCTGGACAAGCGCTAGCCCCGAGGCGTCTTCCGCGTCGCAACTACAGATGCTAGGGTTTACGGCATTAGCACTGGGATTGGTACTCCAGTGAGACTTCGCGCTCTTGAAGAACCTCAATCCGTGGATGGACTTATACCCAGAATGTCAGTTTGTCTCAAAACGCTGAGATACATACTTAACAAGTGTGCACGCCACAGTCTTGTTCCGCCTCGGACATCCTCTAACACAGACGCGAGTACTCCCCAACTCAGGCGTCACTTCTCTGAGAAGCATACGAAACATGGCGGTGAATCCTATCAAGCGAACTTAATCCTTCTGAAAAAACAAAGTATCGTCCAGAGATCCATCTTCAGTGAGCATCAGGTTGTGTCCAGCATCATCCTTAAGCATTTCCCAACAGCATTAGCAAGCGAACATGCTTACCGAGTGATACTTCTCGGATACCTGCTAGACTCAAACAGCAAGCTCCCTCCCCACCATCAGGTCATACGTGGGAATAACACCCATATTGAAATCCCCCTTCCCATCAAACCGATGCTGGTCCTTCTTCCGCTGACAATACTCCATCGCCGCATCGCGAACACTCTCCCAGTCGAGGATCCGTGTGCCCAGTGCTCGCGAATCGGCATTCAGCGCATCCAGGGCTTCTTGGATCCAAGTCACTCAGTTCCATCTTGGGGCATTCAGGCGGATGGCGGTACCGCGAAGAAGCTCGACTGCACGGTCTTTATCCATGATCTTCGCAATCGCGATGCGCACAAGTACCATCTGCGGCGAGACCTCGCTTTCTTCGAAGATGAACTCGGATTTGCCTTCCACGGTGAGTCGCTCTTTGGCATGATAGCGGGCTCCTAGGTTCGGTTCGGTGGGACCTTTGAATCCGATGTGTAAGGCCCAATGATAACTATTCAAGTCAGCTGCCTTGCTTGTGTGAAGGGTTTGTGGTCGTACGTGTCTTCCTTCCCAGGCATGGTGGCCTTGCTTCCGCGGACGTAGAGGGCAACGTACAGGCGATCTTTGTTGTATGGCATCATAGGTGTATGTTACTCTTGCTTGATTGGCCCCTGTACAAACTGGCGCAGGTATATTAAAGCACACTCGATGGCTTGTGAGACACCACCTTGCCAGCAGGTTGTACCAATAGATCTTAGTATATGACGTTTCTTGTTCAGCAAACTCGTTTCTAAAAGATCGCATATTTTCTCGAGAAGATTCGTGTAACATCCGACCGCTTTAGTAAGGTTCCTACCGAATAAGTAATCTCTATTTAGCTTAAATATAAAATATAGAAAGTCCGTGGGCGCTTGCTGCATGATTCGGAACCATGCCGTGCCCTACATGCACATGCACATGCAGATTTACGCGCGCGGCTTCATCAACGCACTCCCCTGTCCTACATAGGCACCAAGTCTGGATTTCTTTTCTTTTCTTTTTTTTCTTTGGGGGGTTAAATCAATTGCTATTTTCCGTGCTCCAAGCGTGCGTCCCGCAAATGGTTGCAACAACAAAGTATTATAGCAAGTGCCAATCCCATGAGACCGGACGAAGTGAAAACATTATGCATTAACAAGACCTCTGGAAAAGTACTGGACAATCCTGTCTCTCTCTCACTTTCCCGCTGTAAATTACCTACATCGAAGACCCCTGGTCCCTACACCCCGCCCCTTTCAACCGTGCAGATCACGATAATTACATCCCATCCGCCTGTTGCCGACACCCAGAGAACAATCAACCAAGAAATCAATACAACAACCAAGGCTTCGCCTGCGTCAGCGCCTTATCCCAGCCATCCTCATTCGTCCAGATCGATATACTCTCGACCTCATCCTTGCCCAGCTTGAGGCCGTTATACAGATGCTTGTCCCATGTTAGCCAATCGTCATTCCCCTTCCTCATCCCCCACTCATTACATAGAGGGTACAACGAAAGCAGAGAGCACGTACAGGAAACAACCCCTCCGTCGGCCGGGGCCCGCACACCGTCCCCTCGGGATTCTCCCACTTGATGTCGTGCTCGACCTGATCGTAGCGGATGCGCAGGACATACACGAGGGGTTCGTCCTTGAAGAAGAGCTTGAGGGTGTTGGGGACCTGGAAGGCGGTGGAGAGGTGGATGAAGCCGGATTGGTTGTCGAGCTCGCTGACGGGGAGCCGGTCCGGGAGGGGTTCGCGCACCGGCGCCGTCGAGGGGACGAGCTTGTAGATAAAGAAGGGAGGTGCGTCGGCCATTTTTTCTTTTTGCTCGCTTGGAACCTCTGGTCTGCAGTGCAGTTTCTGAGGGGTATGGATTTAGTGCAACTGCAGAAGGAATGAATGGAGCGGGAGTTTGATTGATGGTGGGGAAGGAGGAGAGACCGGACGAACTCCGTCATATCCCGTATCCGTATCCGGCAGGCTTATCCGGTGTTTGTTCGGTTTGGCTTGGAGTACGTCACGTGAAAGGTGGAGGAGCTAGTCCTATCACGGATGATGAGAAGGGCACTTGCTGTTCTGGGATTAGCAGAGGATCAGTGTCTCCGCTTGTGCAATCCATGAAGTATGATATCGATCCCAAAACTCCCTTAGGAACACAATTTCGAGACTTTCATCATAGGACCTTGTCTCAATCTTTGAACTCTACTCCACTTATCTATTTCTTGTGTAGGCCTACTCTCAACATATGTATCTAATAAGATAGGAAATGAGAGCTGATTCTCGTACCCCTGCAGGAGTCAGATATATCCCGGAAAGCCTAGCCTTAGTTTCATAAGGTAGATGAGCAGCAACCATTGATGCCTTCGCTTTTGAAGTTCAACGCGTGTATAGTACTTTCGGAGTTGAATTTTCATCTCTTACTTTCCTACCGGTCTTCTTTGGCAGCTACGGATTTTTAGGTTGTTAATCCTAGAGAAAAAGCTCGCCTGATTGAGGACAAATATTCTGTAGGATAGATCCAGTTCGGCTTATTTTATACTAGAAAAACCAAACTTTAGCTAGAGGGCCCGCGTGATGCCAAATATGTGAAGAGTGGACGGAGCTCTGAGCCATTGTTAAAGCAAATATTAGAACACTGTAAAATGAGTATATTGATCAATCAAACCGAACTTCTGTATTCTCAGCAAAATAATCGCTTTTCATTTAATCATAGCGGCCGTATAAACTGCTGAGCTTAGGATACACACTTCTCTACCTCTCGAGCCATACACCCAGAGGGTTGCTCTAACTAGCATTGTCTTGTGGCTAGTGTCAATCCGTGCATGTTGACTACACTACAGTACGTTCCCCTCTTCAATGCTTATGAAGGCATCATTAATCGCCGAAGCAAGGGCCCAGGGGTGGTCAGTGGCCGGTGGTTGATGGTCCCATCTTCGTAGATAGTTCAGACCACCCGGCTATAATAGCTCCGCACACACCTCCACGCATTCCCCACATTCTCTATCTTGTTGTAGTCACACAATCCGAGAGGCTGCGGGTAGATAGGCCTGACTGTAGATTGGCACCATCAGCTACAGCAATATGGCAGGTTGAGTCAAGGCTTAGCCCTGTTGGGTGGGATAAAGTGCGCGGGGAGGCAACATTTTGAAAATACCTCTGGCTTTTATTGGAGATAGCTTTAGTGACCTCGGTGATGTTCCATTTTGGTAGGCTCGCCCGGAGGAATGGCTTTCATTATCTCTTCCATTCCGTCAAGGAGCAAATGGTAGAACCTAAATTCAAACGTCAATGCCGGATGTGGGCAGTGGGAGTGTGGGGGTAAAGTGGGATGAGCGGGGTATGGTAACATTGAGCTTGTACAAAACAGATAGCGCTTCGCTACTAAGTTTTGGTGGCCAAGAACGCCACAATTAGTTGAGTTCTGGTGAATGGTGTACTCTATACTACTACTGCTAATCAACTAATTCGATAGCCTAATGTAGATATCAAGTCCGAGATACTTGTCCGACTGTCATCGAAGATCGTATAAATACGTCCAAGGAACAGCCAACAATGAAGTTAAGTAGACAACCAGCACAAAAGTTTTCTTACACATCAAAGAAACCCCCGAAATAGCAGACATCATGTGTCTAATTATGAGAAGCCTAATGAATCTGGCGCCTATGCTTTTAGCCCAAGCCTCTGCCCTAACTTCTATGAACTATGACGGTGCGGTTTTTCATTATTGATGTCTCTTTCTAAAATGACATCCCCGGCTGATTAGGCAACCCAGTCATTCCGAGCTCCGGAACTGTCTTGAACCTCGCTGTCACTGCTAGCAATATCACCTATAACGTCACTGCCAACGACACGATCCACACAATTGCCGACGAATACGGTGTTGGTGCCTGTGACCTGGCACGACTCAATGTGCTCGCCGACCCGAACTTCCTCTATGTGAACGAGACTTTGCGCATTCCGGCCCGTGCCACATTCCCAGACGACTACTCTTGTTTCAGTACGAACAACACCAACGCGATATCAGACTGTATCTACGGCGGTCCTCACGTGTACACTATTCTTCCGGGAGACACCATCCAAAAGATTGCCAACGAACGCTTCAATATCACTACTGAGTCCATTCTCAGCTTTAGCGCTCAAACAGGGTACATTGCGGCCCTGAACCCCGGGATTTATGACGTGCTCCAGACCGGAGAGACGGTGAAGATCCCCACTTGCGCCAACACAGCTTGTACCATGACGGATTTCACCTTCACCTATGGTACCCTCCAGGACTTTGCGACGGCGTACAATGTGACTGTCGGTCAGATCATGTCTCTGAATTTGGGTTATAATCATACCGATTATATCGCGCCCCTCGGTGTTCTATATGACTGCTCGATTCTCGAGTAATTGTTGTCTAGATTTCGAATCAAACTAGCTAGACTTGAGTCAGTTCCAATGACAACGACCGTTATTGTTTTATCACTTCCTTTATGCAGACCAGGCGAGCTGAGAGATCCTGCCTCTGGGATTATCCCATCGAAGATGCATACCACTTACCGTAGGCCAAGACATGCTTGTAGGGTCCTAGGTAATTGAATTTCCTCGACAAAGAGAATCAAAGCTCTGGCAAGAAATATGCAGTGAGTTACTAGTGTGAGCACATATATATACAGCCCTTGGAGTCAGAACATGCACCGTGGATTGAGAGTGTATCGTCCAGCGATAGAAAAAAGAATCCACATTCTACCAGGATGCCACGCTGACATTAACACTATCTCCATCCTTAGGCAGAATTGGGTCAAGTCCAGCATTGAAGGGAGATAAAACATTTACATCATACATGTGCAAAGACGGTCAAGCGGTGTGTCCGATTTCTGCCACTGGCATGGATTGGCTTTGCTCATGGCAACGAACGCACTCCTAGCCTAGATTGGGAACCCTCCTCGGTTAGATACCCGAGTCGTCTTCAACAATATCCTTCTGAGCTGCATATTTCTCCCAAGCGGCACAGTTCTTCTCGAGAGATTCGCCGTCAATCATAGGCTTCAACTGATCAATGCTCTCCACAAACTGCATAGCGAAACCTTCAGACTGGTGCCATCCGATATGGCAGTGCAAAAGCCAAGCGCCGGGGTTGTCGGTCTTGAATGCGATAACCAGGTATCCGAGAGCGGGAAGGATAGCGGTATCACGACGGGGTGGGTTGACGGTGTTCAAGGTGGTATTCGACGTGTAGCTTCCTGTGTCCTGGGCGAGAATGAAGAAGTCATGACCCTTGGGTCATTGCTGTTAGTCCAAGTACCGATTGAGAAAGGCAGGGGAGAACACGAACGTGGAGATGGATGGGATGAGGGACATTGATGGTCATTTCGATGTCGATAACCACCCATTTTCCATTGCCTTCAACCTGAACGACATGGGAGGCATTGGTCCAAGAAGTGGTTCCATTCTCTATCTGTAGCAGAGTAGGGTTGTCCCACTCAGCCATGAAGGTTGTCGGGCCCATATACCACTTATATAGGCCGGCGGTGTTCTTGATAACCTGGACCTCGTTGTGGCTACTGAAACCCACTCCTGCGGCATCAATGGCAACCACTGGAACAAGATTGGACATGGACTCATCCTCACAACTATCGGTGTAATCGAATGCAGTTGTGGTTGGAGTTTCAAGCTTGCTATCCTGCGTTTCATAGTGGAAAATACCTCGAATATCGTAGTTGGAGATTTCAGCGCAAGATTCTTGAGGAATCGAGCGCATCCAGAAGTTAGAGCCCTGCTTTTCTTTGTTTGCGTGGACAATAACATCGTATCGTTGTCCTTGGAATGCGAATTAGCTTTGAGTGAACCCTTGCTCTGTTTCATATGGCATGCTGGGATTTTATTCGGGGTTTAAACCTACCAACTCCAATTAGGAGCGAAGTCGTGTTAAAGGGCTCAATGGGAACAAAGTCGGTAGAAATGACAGTGAGAGTGTGGTCATCGATCATGAACCGGAAAGGATTGCTCATTCCCCCATTAAGCAGACGAAGGCGGTAGCTTTGACCGGACGTCACGTTCATGTTGAAGCGAGAGCCAGTGGTCTGGTTATTCTCTGTGACCCAGATGTTGGTGGCGTTTATCAGTCCGGTTGCTAAGGTTGGCTCTCCATCGGTCTCTGCGGTGGAGTATAGAGCGTCGGAGGTGCGATGGGACCAGTCACTGAGATAAAGAATACCAGCATCCACATCATAATTTGCACTCGCAGGGCCATTGATGACGATTCCACCATAGATACCCTCCCATGCCTGCAAAGCAAAGTGAGAGTGGTAGTAGGTAGTGCCGTATTGAGTGGCCCGCCATTCATAGGTGATAGAACCACCGGGAGGCACAGGGCACTGTGTGATGGAATTGGTGCCATCCTGGGGATTGGTATGGTTCTGACGAATACCGTGCCAGTGTATACTGGTACCGTTGTTCTCCAGTCCATTGTAAACATGGATACGAACCCAGTCTCCCCAGTTAGCGTGCAGGGTAGGTCCCGGCGATGTGCCGTTAACGGTCAACACATTGCGAGGGACGCCATCAGGAGCAGCCGTGGTGTTGCCAAGAACCAACCAGTACTCTCGGAGAATGCCGGTGTCCGGGGCCTCCGTGTAGTAGTCACTTTGAATATTGAAGTCACACCATTGGTCACGGGTCGCTGGCGTGTTTCCAGCACAGGCGGTTGAGGAAGCTGAGGCACAGAGGCATCGTCCACTGAAGGTGCTTGCAGCAAGCAGTAGAGCTGCTGAAATTGAAGACCAACGCATTGCCGGTCTAATCGAAAGGAAAGACAAGAGACAGAAAGATGGAGAAAAAATGAATATGAATAGAATTAGTGGGAAAGAGAAAGAATGGATGGACTAATAGATGTCCGGATATAACAATCAAGAATGTTTTAACCCGGACATGGATTGTTTAGACACGGATGAGGTTGCTATATACTCATTCAGGGCACTGGGTTCGAGTTCACAAGAACGTGCGGCGCGCCATAAGAGGAAACCGTGCTATCTGAGTATAATTGAGGCCGGTTCAGCCCAAGTTCAAGTCTTAACCTTGAAGGCTGATGTCCATGACAACTTGAGAAACTAGAACGGGATGTACACCCCGTCTACGCAGAAGTGCCTACGCGGCCATGTCTTACGCTGGCAACCCACCTGAGCGCTTTGTGGGTTGGCAAACGTCGTTACTATGGGATCGGAGATATGAAGTACCGCACTGGAGATTCTATTCAAAGTGCCTTCACCCCACTTGTATGGTAGATCATTTCTATCTGGGGTTGAGATGAGGCTAGACCAGATTAGGGGGGACCTTGCGAGCTGCATATAATTGGTGATATTTGAAAGAGCATGAAACGAGGGGACTAAGTCAGCAGACAAATACACAGAACCTTTGGGGGGTTTCCAAGGTTGGAACACCGGTGGACCAGTACTGTATACAATAACCAACAGTACGTGCACCTAAAAGATTCGGCCCCGGCCTTCATCTCCAAACAGAGTCCCGAGGCTACCTGGTGTGGGCGATGGTCGACCCTTTTCTTGCCCATAATAAGCTGGGAATACCAGACTAGAGTAGGATTCACCTTGTACGTAATCCGACGACAGTGATGTTTTGATTAGATCGAGTGGGGTGTATCAAGCCTGAATCAATGCAGATCGGTATTCGCGGGAGTATGCATCCGTAGATTGATTATTTACGCATGCCAGGTATTTAATCACCGCCGTCAAAACCATTCCCACCTAATGAGTAATATTAGGACGAACAGTTAGCTTTCAGGGCGCGTCGGATAGTTTGTCCGTCTGTGTGCATACCTTGAGCTCCTGCACTTTCGGCTCGGAATTGATGTGGCATAGTGTTCATCTGGACAAAATGCCTCGACTTCTGTGGGAGTTGTCTTACCTTGTGGTCACAATTCAAGCTGCCACTCTTCAGAGTGTATGTACTGTTGAGTATGTGACTGCAAGCCTACCGGGCAATGGTACATTACTCGGTATCAATATCGATGAGTCGTCTGTGACAGCCGCAATGCTTACCACGTCAATTGATGATGCTGACTACCCGGTCTGCGATGTCAACTTTGCATACACCCACGATGGACTGGATCGAACCAACGTCAATTATTGGATGCCAGCTCCCGCCGATTTCAAGAACCGCTACGTATCGACTGGCGGCGAAGGATGGAACATTACCGAGAAAAATTCCTCTCTCCCTAGTGGAATCGACATGGGTGCGGTGGCCGGTACCACGGACGGTGGATTTGGTGGCTTTGATGTTAGCTCCTGGGAAGTCTGGTTGAATGGCGACGGCGAGGTCAACTGGGACACTGTCTACATGTTTGGGTACCAGGCCATCGATGAGCTTAGTCGGATCGGCAAGGAATTCACCAAGTCCTTCTACAACATGTCAGACACCAAGCTCTGGTCTTACTACGATGGTTGCTCGGAGGGAGGCCGCGAGGGCTGGAGCCAGGTCCAGATCGGAGCTGATCTTGACGGTGCCGTCATCGGAGCCCCAGGCATGCACTTCTCCTTTCAGCAGATTCAGCATCTGTGGTCTCAATTTGTCGAGTACCAGCTCAATTACTACCCGCCATATTGTGAGTTGGAGAAGATTGTCACTCTCACCACAGATGCCTGTGATCATCTGGACGGCCGGGTAGATGGAGTGGTCGCTCGCACGGACTTGTGCAAGCTGCATTTCAACTTGAATTCGACCATCGGTGAAGCCTATAGCTGTGGCTCATCGGCCGAGATCCCCAATTTCATGCCTTATATCCCAGCTCAAAATGGAACCGTGACTGCAGAGGGTGTGGCTGTCGCTCGGGAGATCCTCAATGGTGCACATGACAACCTTGGCCGACGCATTTACATGTCCTACCAACCTACAGCTTCTTTTCAGGATGCTGTCACTTCCTATAACGAGACCACTGGAGAGTATGGTGCATACTTCGTTGAGCAGTCCGCCCAGTGGATTGAGATTGGGCTGAATCTGTTGACCAACGTTTCAGCTCTTTCTAGCTTTGAAGGCGTGACAAGGGATACCTTCCGTGACTGGATTGCCACTGGCTTCCAGAGATACTACGATTCCCTCGAGACCACCTGGCCTGACCTTTCAGTTTGGCACAACGCCGGGGGCAAAGTTCTTCACTACCACGGCGAGTCAGACCCCCAGGTTCCAACCGCTGGCTCAGTTTGTTACTATGAGTCGGTCCGAAGCATCATGTACCCCGATCTCTCCTACAACCAGAGTGTTGCCGAACTGAATGATTGGTACCGTCTGTTTCTCATTCCTGGCGGCGCTCACTGCGGCTCAAATAGCCTTCAACCCAACGCTCCGTGGCCGGAGACTACCTTGGCCACCCTGATTGACTGGGTTGAGAAGGGAATCGAGCCGAAGACACTTAATGGGACTGTTCAGTCTACTGGTGCTCAGCAGCAAATCTGTGGTTGGCCCCTCCGTCCATACTGGACCAGCAACGGTACTCAGTTCCAATGCGTCTATGACCAGGACTCCCTTGATACCTGGAAGTACGACCTCGATGCGTTCAAGATGCCGATCTTTTGATCTGCAAACCACAAGACCACTCCTTTGTTCAAGCCGTATGGCAGAATGTACACACACTTTTCTGTCTGTATCCTAGATTCAAAACTTTGTCGGACCTCTTCTCTGGGAAGACAAGACTGACCTCTGGCGTAAATGTTATTAACATACGTTCGATGGACTTTTACTACCCGACATCTACATCTACATATAATAGGAAAGCACACAACAACAACAACACCACCCTCCTCCATCCCTCCTCCACCCTTCAATCTCACAGCCCTGTCTCCATGACCATACCACACCCCCAGGCCTGTGTGGGCCTTTCCCCTCAAAACCAAGCTCTTACTCGCCTTTCCCAAAAGCCACCACCTCCCGTCCTCCACCCAGTACACCTCCTCACATCCCAAACCAAGCCCACGCGCTCCCAGGCCCAAATCCACCACTTGGTAACATCCAAATCCGTGAGCCGAACCCCATTCCGATAATCCCCAGGAAACGCATGATGATAGTTATGATACCCCTCACCGAGGGTGACCACCGCCAGCAGCGCAGAGTCCCGCGCGGTGTTACGTGTCGAGTGCGGCTGCTCCCCGATCCAGTGGGCCAGCGAGTTAATGCAATACGAGACATGCCACACGAGCACCACCCGCAGACACGCCGCGTACAGGAACCCGCCTTGCCAGTCGCCCCATAGGGTGCCGGCCACGGCAGCCGGCAGCAGGAAGCCCATCAGCCCCGCCAGCGGGTAGTAGGTGCGCCGCTGCCAGACTACCACGGGGTCGCGGTCGAGGTCGCTCAGGTCTACCCCTTCAGTCTGATGACCAAACCTGTCACTATTGTAGGTGAGGATCCAGCCGATGTGAGTGTAGAAGAGACCGCGTTTGGCGTTGTAAGGGTCGCGGTCGGTGTCGGTGAAGCGGTGGTGGGCGCGGTGATCGGCGGCCCAGACGCGGATGGGGAGCTGAAGGGCGCCGGCGCCGAGGGCGGCGAGGACGATGCGGAGCGGGAGGCAGGCCTTGTACGCTTGATGGGTCCAGAGGCGGTGGTATCCTATTTTTTGTTGCTGAGTGTTAGATGGTTCTGTTTCTCCGAGGTGGGATGAAGGACGGACCAGCGGTGATACTTAGCCCCGTCATGAAGGCGTAAATCAACGTCCACACGCAGGTTTCCCACCGTAGTGATATACTGGGCGCATGGTAGGCCACGTATAATGGCAGCCCTAGGTTGGCTGCCGCGTAGCGGAGATGCACTTGCCTCCAAGACGTCTTGTGAGGAGAACCCATGGTATGAAGACCCCGAGGTCAGTGATGGGATGCAGTACTAACAATGCGAGTGAATAGCTGGAATAGGGGAGTGGGAGGACAGACGCCCTGTCTTACCAAAGCCCCCCAGCTGAGGAGTCATGTCTGGAACTCCAGACAAGGGACAAGTCCCGCCGGCATTCGGCCCTCGGTTTCAGATCCACATATGTGCCCCCTGATTGAGTGAGGCCCTTATGCAGGGGGGAATGCTCTATCTCCGTGCCCAGTGACCCCATGGATCACTCCGTCTACAGCAAAACTTTCGACCTGGGACCGTGTCACCCGTACAGAGGGGATTGCACGGTCTTCTATTTCTAACATCCCCGATCCTCCTAATCGATACAGCGTCTTCTCACGAACCTCTCGAAGGGCGTTCTACCAAAGCCAAGAACGCCGTCAGCGACCATGGACATCGCCACGCACTGGAGAACTCTAGTCCTCAAACACCCGTCCCCCTGGATCGAGCTAGTGGGCATGCTCACGACCCAAATCCTCACCTTCTGGCTTCCGGCCGGCATATTCACCGTGTTCGACCTGCTCGCCTGGCCGTCCATCCAACAATACAAGATCCAGCCGGCGCACAAGCAGCCTCCTCGCAAGCTCATCATCCGCGACGCCCTGCTTGGCTCCCTCGGGAATCAACTGCTCAGCACCACGCTGCACGCCCTGCAGCTGGCGGCGGTCCACATCGTCCTCGGCCGGCCCGAGCTGGGCTACCGTGTGCCGGCGACCCTGCCCCCCCTCCGCGAGTTCTTGGTCGACCTGGTCCTGTGTATCCTGGCGCGCGAGACCACCTACTACTACGGCCACCGGCTGCTGCACCACCGGCTCTTCTACGCGCGGTTCCACCGCCAGCACCACCGGTTCCACGCCCCCGTCGCGCTGGCGACCCTGTACGCCCACCCGGTCGAGCACATCATCACCAACATCCTGCCCATCGTGGGGCCCGCGCGCCTGTTCGATGTGCACGTCGTGACCCTGTGGGCGTTCATCGGCGCCGTCGGCCTCAAGGCCGCCCTGGCGCACAGCGGGTACCGCCTGTGGGAGACCCCCGACGGCTGGAAGCCTGAGGTCCATGATCTGCACCATGAACTGCTGACGGTCAACTACGGCTTGATCGGCCTCATGGATCGGGTGCATGGAACGCGCGCGACAAGCAAACCGAAGCGGGGGTAATACCGGAAGTTCTAGAAAGGGAGGGGGGGGGAAGGGTAGCGAACCCATTGTTCGTGAGCTTCAGTGGACAACTCACGAGGGGTACGGTAGTTCTCAGTTGGCGTGGATACATCATTAGTCATTCCCTTGAGAAAATTCGCTTGGTCTGATTGTTTGTGCCAAGACCTAATTATCTGAGCATTGCGGACCATGGGTCCCCCCCCCTTTCAGGGGCATTGCAGCTAGAGGCATCGGCCCAATTAGTGAAAGGAGGAATACTTGGGGAATGTTCCACTGGCAAATAACCCCAACATAAGCTTCTTTTGTTGGTCAGCCAATGAACTTCGAATCGGAAAGCGGAATGTGTGATCGACCGACTCGCTAGGACAGTCATGCAGGCACTATGACATGTCAAACCACTCCATTGGGACAAAGCTTCGGGCATCTGCTACACGATAGGTGACAGATCCAATCGCGCTTTGCACCAATCGCTGGGCTTATCGCTGGGCTCTGATTGGTAATGTTATGATCGACTGAAGAATTCGATCTGGCTGAGCAGTAAGGAGCGAAACAAAGGATGTGTATGAACCAATAACTGACTCACATTGACGCAAGGGAGCACACATCTAAAGTCAGAGACATGAATGTAGACACGGCAGAGCACCCAAGCCCCTACTTGATACTGGCATCCGCAAACAAGCTGCAGGTATAAATATGATTGGTGGCCAAGCCACTGCAGCCCATGCGCCTAGCGAAACTCAAGCGTCTTCGCCACCAAACTGACTCCTGTGACCTGAGCTCCGAACGCTCACCGACTCCAAAAACACACCCACAGAACAGCCGAACGACAGCCATCATGTACATTGCGGCCTCGGCTCGGTGGTTCTGCTTCCTCACCTGGATCTGCGCTGTCGTGCATCCAGCCTCAGCAAAGGATGCCCCCACGGTGATTGCCGGCATGAATAACCTTCGCCAAAGTGTTGACTCGGCTCAAGCGGTGTTCAACGGCTACGATGGTGGGTGGATGTCGTCGTGGGAACTGGCCCGTGCCGTCTGGGACGTCTATGCCCAAACCAAGTCGGCTCGGGGAGAGTGGGATTCCGCCCCAGCCTTCAAAGACGATGAAGTGCCAGACATCTTAGTCGCCTACCATTCTATGAGGCAATCCGTTGCAGACACGCTGGGTGCGGCTGGCAGCAAGGTATGTGTTCCCTCCCCTGTTCCCCGCGCTGCGGTTGCGCCCATATTGGATGCGCCTTTTGCTGACTGACACTGCTTGTTTCCTTCCCGCCTCGCAGGGATCGATGTATGATAAGAGCGGTGTAAGGCTCATGGCAGTCGCAATAATGCAGATGTTCGAGAACGAGCGTAGCTCCTTCCAGGAAGCGGCGCGGGCGAAGATCCCCGAAGCGTTCCATGATGATATTGCGGGTCCAGTGGCCAATCTTGGCAACGAGTTTCAGAGCGCCATGAAGGCTCTCGCATGAAGGGCTTCCGGCGAAAGACCGATCACATTTTGTCCCAATCGAGCTAGGAATCCTCAAATAGTCGACTGCTCAATTTCTTGTTAATCGCAGACAATAAAAACATGCAATTCTCCTTCATACATACAAAGCTCGACGCGAGCTTTGTTAAAACAAATCATCCCGTATATTACAGCTCACTCGAACGTATACGAGATGGCTTCAGGAACCATGTGTCACGACTTTCATTCCGGCCCTGAGCCGCTGGCTATCGTAGGCATTGCCCTGCGGCTTCCAGGGGGCGTCAACACGCCGGAGCATTTCTGGGAATTCCTCCTCAACAAGCAAAATGGTCACGGGCAGGTACCTGGATCCCGGTACAACATCGATGCTTTCCACCATCCCTCGCGGACGGGCGCGGTGCGGACGAAGAATGGATACTTTCTCCCTGAAGATCCAGCCTATTTCGACCACCAGTTCTTCTCGCTGACCCCGTTTGAAGCCTCTCGCTTGGACCCTCAACAGCGTCTCCTGCTCGAAGTCATCTATGAGTGTATGGAATCTGGTGGGCAAGTGGGGTGGCGTGGCCGCGGGCGGAACATTGGCTGCTTTGTCGGCGTATTCGGCGAGGATTGGTACGACCTGCAGTCCAAAGACACGCAGAGGATTGACCGACTACATGTTCTTGGAACGGGAAATTTTGCACTCTCCAACCGCATCTCCTATGAGTTTGATCTCACAGGACCGAGGTAGGTTCAGATTGCTTCTCTCTTGGAAGTCCTCTTGGTCATTGCCGGCTGACCGGCTTTTCCTTCAGTATGACATTATCTACGGGATGTTCGTCTTCCATGGTGGGGCTGCATGAAGCCTGCCAGGCGATATTATCTGGAGACTGCGAGTCCGCGATTGTGGCTGGCACGAACCTTATTCTGACTCCGACCATGACCACAACGATGTCAGACAACATGGTGTTATCGCCCAGCGGCATTTGCCGTACCTTTGACGCTGGAGCAGATGGCTACGGCCGAGCCGAGGGAGTGAATGCACTGTATATTAAGCGTCTTGCTGATGCCGTCCGCGATGGAGACCCTATCCGCGCGGTCATCCGCGCTACAGCGACCAACTGCGATGGACGAACTCCAGGCATCACTACCCCCGGCTCAGTCACGCAGATGGCGCTTGTTAGGGAGGCTTACAAGCGCGCACAAATCCAGAATATCACCGATACAGGTTTCTTTGAGTGCCATGGCACGGGCACCGTCGCTGGAGATACTGCGGAGACATCGGTGGTTGGGGACCTGTTCCGCGAATCTGGCGTCATTATCGGTTCGGTGAGTGCTGTCTAGTTGAGGGATGGAATGAACCACACGGGCCCATCGGTCTAATTATGGAATAGGTGAAACCCAATATGGGCCACTCAGAGGGTGCATCGGGGATTACGAGCATAATCAAGACTGCTCTGGCGCTTGAACATCGCACCATCCCGCCGAATATCTTCTTCAGATCCCCCAGTCCGAGTAGTAGGCGTCACGTTTGGACATAGTCTTTGATTGTCGCTAACATATATCTTGCAGTACCCTTCGAGAAGTGCAAGCTAGTCGTACCAGTCGATGCTATGCCATGGCCAGCGTATAAAGAACTTCGGGCCAGTGTCAACTGCTTTGGTATCGGTGGCGCCAATGCGCATGTTTGTCCCCACGCCCGACCTAACTCCGCAGTATGCCATGTTGATCATCATCACAGGCTATTCTCGAGCCAGCTCCCACACCATATCGAGAGACACAGGATTCAGTTGTCCAGTCTCCCCACAAAACGACAAAGAAGTTGCTGGTACTGTCCGCAGCTAGTGCACAAGCTCTCTCTGAACGCGCCCAAAGCTTGGAGAGGTTTATGACGAACAAAGGCCAGGATCTAAATGATGTTGCCCACACCCTTGGGGTAAGAAGAGAGCATCTGAAGTACCGCACATTCTCGATTGTCTCCTCCGACACTGATGTTGGCTTGCAAGAATCGCCTTTGGAAGCTTCATCGTCTCCCGAAGTCACCCTAGTGTTCACAGGCCAAGGTGCACAATGGCCGGGAATGGCTCGCGAGTTGCTCGAGAATTGCAAAGACTTCCAAATTGACGTTCAGCACATGGATGACGTGTTGCGGTCTGCTAAGCCTGCTCCGTCCTGGTCGATAGCAGGTATGTACTCCAACCGCGAAGTAACCAAGAAAAGACTATAACTCAGGCCCTTGTAGAGACCTTGCTAGCACCTGAGGCGCAATCACAGATTCATGATACACGTTTTTCTCAGCCTGTTTGCACGGCAATACAAATCGCAATAGCCAACCGGCTCAGAAATTGGGGATTCAAAGTTTCCAGTGTGATAGGACATTCCAGCGGAGAGATCGCCGCAGCCTACGCGGCCGGGGCCATTTCGCTTCGCAGCGCAATAATGATTGCTTATCATCGTGGAAGACTGGCCCAAAGTGTAAGCGATGGATCTATGGCTGCAGTTGGTCTCGCGCGCAAGGAAGTCGAGCCTTGGTTGGCAGAAGGAGCTGTGATAGCCTGCGAGAACAGTCCCCAAAGTATCACAATCTCAGGAGACACAAAAGCGGTTCATTCGACCATTGACGCAATTCGTACCGCATACCCAGACGCATTCTGCCGGATACTGAAGGTCACCAAGGCCTATCACTCTCGTACGTACTCCCTCCAATGACAGGGATTTTTGCAACGGGCGTTGACTGACTCACCGAGCAGAAAAGATGCTGCCCATGGCCTCGGACTATGCCGCGGCTATTGCACCTGAAACTGAGACAGTATCTACACATATGCTACCCATGCATTCTACTGTGCTCGGTGAGGTAATTCATGATCCCGCTAGGCTAGATAGTGAGTACTGGAGCCGTAACCTGATCTCCACTGTCGAGTTCGACAAGGCGGTCAAGAATATGCTCCGGTCCAAGCCCAATCACAATCGGCTTTTCATAGAGGTCGGGCCTCATAGTGCCCTGCAGGGGCCACTGCGTCAGATTTTCGACTCAGTTGAAACCCAGGGAAAGAATTGGTACATCCCAACGTTAATACGGGATTATAGTGCAGAGGATGCCCTGCTTCGTGCAGCTGGACTTGCGTATAGCCGAGGGGCTGAAATCGACCTTTTGCGCATCAACGGCCCCGGAAAGGTTGTTTACTGCCTGCCACGGTACCCATGGCAACATACCGAGCGGCACTGGAGCGAGAGTCGGCTGAGTGAGAGCTGGCGACTGCGGGAATTTCCGCATCATGAGCTTCTCGGATCCAGGGTACTCGAGTCAAGTCCTCTGGAGCCTTCGTGGAGGAATGTGCTCCAAATCCACAGTTGTACCTGGTTAGGCCATCACAAATTATTCCGAGATACTGTTTTCCCTTGCGCCGGATATGTAGCGATGATCGGGGAAGCCATTCGACAGCATTGTCACTGTGAGGGATATGAGATCCGCAACATGATCCTCAAGAAGCCACTGTTCCTCCAGGAAACAAGCGGCACCGAGGTCCTCACGTCTCTGAAGCCCGAAAGATTGAGCGATATTGCTGACTCCGAGTGGTTTGAATTTACTGTTCTTGCCTTGGATGGAACTGAGTGGGGCAAGTACTGCCATGGTCAAATACGGGCTATTTCTCCGATATCAATGCCGAAAGTCAGCAAACAGCCCCGCTGGACGCGGGGAGTGGAGCCCGCGGATTGGTATCAGTTCCTGGCTCGCCTGGGGCTGAATTATGGGACGAGCTTCCAGCGAATGAAGGAGATATCGGTCGACCCGGTGGAGCATCTGGCGAATGCAACTGTGCTCGAGAGCAGTAGCGACTATGAAGGCGATTACCTGGTACATCCAACGGTAATCGATCACTGCCTTCAACTATTGTCAGTTGCTGTGGTCAATGGAATTCGGAGACATGCCACCTCTTTGGCCATCCCGGCCTCCATCGACCGGATCAGCATCGTGCGGACTGAAGGGGATATGTGGATCCAAACTGACACATGTAGCTCACTGTCATCGACCAGCATGTCCGGAAATGTCACTATGTTTAGCAAGGCGGGACCAGCACTGGTGATCACTGGAGCGACTTGTATTTCCCTCGCCAATGATGAGCCAGATAATGAGAGCCCAATCCCTCTCATGTCCCAGGTGGAATGGGCGCCATGCCTTGACCTCATCTCGCCGGCAGAATGGCTGCCTACCAAGACCGAGGAAAGGGGTGTGTCGCTAATGGCAGAACTCACATGTTTCTACATTTTAGAGACCACATCCCAGATCGCAGACTTGGTACCCGCGGCCACACATCTGGCAAAATACCAGTCATGGCTGATGACCATGCACGATCAGCTCGTTAATAGAACCACCCAGAAATTTCTCCAGATTCCGTGGCAAGACATTACCATTGATGAGAGACACGGTCGAGCCGCCAAAATTCAAGAGCAACTCGCGCTGCAAGGACGAGGTGTTGACAGACTAGTAGAAGTCTTGAGGAGAGTATCTGAGAATGCAAGCCAAGTTTTACAGGGCCACGTCACTCCACTGGAGGTTTTATCCATGCAAATGTTGCGAGATATGTATGACTTCAACAGCTCGCTCTCGGACTGGAGGCCATTCTTGTCTCTGGTCGGCCACTGGAACCCTCGGGTCAGGGTTCTCGAGATCGGCGCTGGCACAGGGGCCACCTGCGAACAGGTGATCAGTTCGCTGCGGTCGAAAGGCGGGGAGAGAGCCTGGGCCAGTTACACCTTCACTGACATATCACCGGCCTTTTTCTCAGCTGCAGCAGAAAGGTTCAACGAGCACGAGAACATCGTGTTCCAGACACTCGATATCACTCAGGACCCTCTTCAGCAGGGATTTACCTCGGCTTCATACGACCTGATCATTATCTCTAATGTAAGACCCGCCGTCGCTTCTCACCTGATTCAGATACCGGCACGGTAGCATAGTTCAGCTTTGCTAATAACGTTGTGAAAGGTCATCCATGCCACACCTTCGCTGCGCGTTGCATTGCAAAATGTCTATAAGCTCATAGCTCCCGGAGGATTCCTCGTACTCCAAGAGCTCTGCCCCGGTGAGTGAAGTCTGTGCCATCTCGCGGTTACTTGAGACTCTTTCAGATCTGACAATCTCAGACATTCTGTTTACAGATTTCGTCATGGTAAGTCACATGCCCGCGCGTATTTCTTCTGGTCCATTTCCGCTAACAGCATCACCAGGGCATGTTACCTGACTGGTGGAATGGTGAAAGCGACGGAAGGCTCCAGGCTCCGTACGTCAAGCCGGAGCGATGGCACACTGAGCTTCTGCAAGCGGGGTTCACGGGAGCAATGTGTGTGACGCTAGACAACAAGCCTCCATTCCAGCAGAATGCCAACATAATCTCCCGTCGGCCCGCTGAGTATCTGCCGGCACAGAAGGTCACATTCCTCTCAGTCAGCGTCGAAAGTAGTATTCCATGGGAGAAAAGGCTGGAAGAAACGCTTCTGAAACAGGGTTACCGTGTAGAGTGGGCTACACTGCAGTCACTGCCCGCGAACACAGAATGTCTCATCTCTCTCCTCGACTTGCATGCGCCTGTGATGCATGACATGAGCGAGCCGCAATTTGAGGAGTTGAAGAATCTATTCTCAATGAGTTCCAATGTGCCGCTTATTTATCTAACGCGCAGTGTACAGACCACCTGTCAGGATCCTAGGTTGGGTCTGGCCTTGGGGTTTTCTCGAACTTTGCGAAGGGAGATAGTCGGAAAGATCGTCACAATTGAGCTTGATGCACTGAATGACGGGACGTGTGGAGCGGTCGTGGACATATATCACCGAACACGACAGATGGTCCCGAAGGATACTCTGATAGACGATGAATATGTCGTAAGAAACGGTCAGGTCTATACTAGCCGAGTCCACTGGCACACGCTCAGAGGTCAATTAGAAGAAGAGCCTAAGGTGGAGTCAGGACGCTGCTTGTCTATCAAACGGTATGGGCTTATTGATAGCCTTAATTGGCAAACCGTTCCAGACGCAACGCCTTTGCTCGACTCCACAGAGGTTGAAATAGATGTCCATTACGTTGGCCTGAACTTCCGGGTAGGTGGTAACTGCATAGCTTGAAGCCTTTGGAATGCTAACCGCACACGGAGTCAGGATCTCATGGTTGCTCTGGGAGTTATGGGCGACGCAAGTGAGCTTGGGATTGAAGCAAGTGCTACTGTGCGTAGAGTCGGTGACAAGGTCACGCGGTTCGAAGCTGGAGACCGGGTTGTGGTCTGTGGGAAGGGTCTGTTCCGAACACGAGCGCACTTTCGGGAGCACGAATGTACCAAGATTCCTCCAGGGCTGTCTTTAGAAGACGCGGCGGCGGTTTCAGCAGTATACGCGACAGCGTTCTATGCCTTGATCACCGTCGGTCAAATACAGCCAGGCCAGGTAAGGAGAGATTCGGTTTTGAGCTTTGAAAACTTTGCGGTAGAACAGGCTGACATTTCCGAAAGACTGTTCTCATTCATTGTGCAACGGGGGGTGTGGGCTTGGCTGCCATCCACATATGCCAGGAAATCGGCGCAACCGTATAGACCCCGATTTGACTTCCGACACCTGTGGTCTCTGGCTAACATTCTTGATAGATCTATGCCACTGCAGGATTGCCTGAAAAACGTGATTATCTGCATACCAAGTATGGGATCCCCGTAGAGAACATTTTCACCTCTCGAGACGATTCATTTCGTCAGGGTGTCATGAGCAAAACAGCTGGAGCAGGGGTAGATTTGGTTTTGAACTCACTGGCCGGAAGCCTGCTGCATGCATCATGGCAGTGTGTTGCCAAATTTGGCAAAATGGTTGAGCTAGGAAAGCGAGACTTTCTTGCCCGTGGAAGCTTGAGCATGGATCTTTTCAACGGCAATAGGTCCTTCTTTGGTGTCGACATGTTGAGCATCATGGCCGAACAGCCTAGGGTGTCACAGCGGTAAGAGTCGTTGCAAAGCTAAGATAGCTGATTGACTAATCTGGGATGTTTAGGTTGATGGAGCAATTCGTCGCGTGGTACGAGGGCAATAAAGTACAACCGATCCGACCAATTCGACTTTTCGCAGCCAGCGAGGTAGCTGAGGCTTTCAAGTATATGCAAAGTGGAAAGCACATGGGCAAGATCGTGATCAAAATGCCGACAGTTGGAGACGGGTTGTCCACAAGTCCAGCTAAAATTCCTCTCACTCTATCGAAAAACAAATCGTACTTGCTCGCTGGTGGTCTGGGTGGCCTTGGGCGCGCCGTGGCGAATTGGCTCGTCGAGAATGGAGCCCGACACCTGATTTTTCTCTCACGGTCGGCTGGTCAGCGGGTGGATCATGAGCATTTTGCTCGTGAACTAGAGCGACAGGGCTGTAGGGTTGAGATGGTTTCCGGAGACGTGGCGCGGCTGCAGGATGTCAAGGTAGCTGTTTCCAAGGCCGCCGGGCGGGCAATTGGAGGAGCGATTCAGCTGTCCATGGTGCTTCAGGTATGCTTCCAGAGCCCGATTCTGTGACCCTGACTCGCCCCTACCCCCCACATCGCATCCCAGCTAATGCAGCGATATAGGATGTAAGCTTGGCTAAGATGACGCATAACCAGTGGTTGCAAACCCTTAGACCCAAGGTCGATGGCACCTACAATCTGCATTGGGCACTTGAGGCACACGAATCAAGCCTCGACTTTTTTGTCTTGTTCAGTTCGCTGGCGGGTGTGGTTGGCACAGTAGGCCAATCAAATTATGCAGCGGCTAACGCCTTCCTGGATGCTTTCGTACTGTATCGTCGCCAGCTAGGCCGCGTCGCGTCGGTGCTAGACTTGGGTCTCGTGGAGGATATCGGATGCATGCATCAGAACCACCAAGCCACGTTGACCCGTGCCAGGTCGACAGCAGCGCGTCTCATCCGTGAGGAACATGTTGTGAATGCACTCCATGCAGCCATTCTATCCTGCAGATCGCCACCCGATCCCGCAGAGATGATCTCAAGTGTGATGATGGTCGGAGTGAGCAACGTGAAGCCCCTCTCGGCGCCAGGCGTGACACCCTTGTGGGGCCCAGATATCAGGTTTTCCACCTTTGAGAACCTGCAGGGGCAAGCAGCACGAGATCTGGAAACGGACAAGATGGACCTAAAAGGGTTTTTCTCCGAGATTCAGAGCAACCCAGATCTGCTAGATGATCCCGCCACGGAATTACGCATTATGTCGGAGCTGTGCACTTTGATTAACGCTCATATGTCTCGCGATGCAAGAGAGAACGAAGATATGGCGACTATTCCGATTGACTCGTTGATGTCGATCGAAATCCGGAATTGGTTTCGCAGGCAACTCGGAATGGAGATCAGTCTGACTGAGATCTCGAAGGCGGGCACCGTTGGTGGGCTCAGTCGCGTGTGCGTGGCCACACTCAAAGAGAGGTATGCTGTGTTGAGTAAAGACACAGATGCTGTCGAGAAAGAAAGCAAGTAGCGAAGGATGGAGAGTGAAAGTAGTAGGTAGTGAGAGTATGGACTGTTGTTATCATTGAGATGTGATGTCTGTGGTGGGTTCAACTACGAGGGGAAGGAGACGAGGGGCGGCACATGACCACCTACCTACTTAGGGAATAGCCAATATCTACCTTACCAGATGGACTACTAAGCATTTAGTAGGTACGCTGGCTTCGTTAACCTCTTTCACTGAGCCTCAACATAACTTGCAGCTTTATTCTGACAATCCATGCAATCCGAGTTTACTACTTCATATACAGTCGAGTCCTTCAAGGACTCTTCGACTGTATCTTGCAAAGAGATAGTCGGTCAGATAAGTGTTCCTTGCCTTCCAAGGCCCATCGCGGCCCATCCTTGGGAGACAATGTTCTTGAGACAAGATATACGATGACTTCAGAAAAACAGGCCGTTGGGCAATAGCCTGCACGTTCCCTTTGAAGCGAGGTACCATAGCCGGCGCACCGCTTTTCTCCATCTCCCGAATCACGCGACAGATTAGTTGCGCTCGCACGTCTACCCCCAACGTCCACGAGGTATGCGCATACCCGGTGACAAAGCCCAGATTTGGAATATCTTGAATCATGGCGCCATTCCAAGCAAGCCTTCCCCCAAGATCGATCTCGGTCCCATCCACAAGAACCTTTACCCCGCCTGCGAATTGAAGCTTTAGCCCCGTAGCAGTCACAATGATGTCTCCTGGAAGAAACTTCCCAGACTGAAATTTCAGGCCATGTCGGTCGACATTGGCAATGTGACCTGTCTCTATCACCGCTCGTCCACCTTTCAAGGCTCGGAACATATCCCATCCAAAACAGACATTAGGCCGTTGCTCCCACGGGTTGTATGCGGGGATAAAATGAGGGTCGACGGGAACATGGGCTGGAAGCTGCCATCGGGCCCAGAAAACGCATAATTGCTTTATCAGTCCCGGGAACCAGTGACAGACCTGGAAAAACTGCTTGAGAACGATCATCCAGAGGAGCCATTTAAGGTGATGGACCCAGTGCCAACTTCCGTTCTTCCGATGCCGTCTCTCGGGGAGAGTAAGGAGGTAACCTGGACTTCGCTGGACGAGCGTCACCGATGCAGCAGTTTGAGCAAGCTCCGGGAGTAATGTCATTGCCGTTGCTCCGCTACCGATCAGTAGGATATGTTTATCCGAATAGTCCAAATCGTCGGGCCAGAACTGGGGATGTACCACTGGGCCTGAAAATGAATTCAACCCTGCAATTTCAGCTTCTCGGGCCTCGTCGTGGTCAAATATACCAGTGCAGAAGATGACAAATCTTGCGCGTAGTACCACAGCGGAGGGTGGTGCTTTGTGATGATGGCATACCAGCTCCCACTGGCGCAAGCTGCTTGACCAATGTGCCGAATGTAGTTTGTGATTGAAAAGAATTTTATTCCCAAGCCGAAACGAGCTGGCAGCGGCGGCCAAATATCGTGAGATCGATTCCCGATCGGGGTGTTTGGTCTTCTGATTCCATGGAAACCAAGAATACGAGTAAGTATAAATATCGGAATCTGCGCGGAGACCAGGATAACGAAACGTGTCCCAAGTGCCGCCTACAATGCTCTTGCTTTCGATAACAACATATCGACAGTGAGGAAGCTGGTTTTGAACCCGATAGGCCATGTTAATGCCGGCCAAGCCAGCCCCAACAATTACGATGTCCCAATCAGATCTGAATTCGTGCTTCTGCATTGTGCCATGAGCCACTATGACTTCCGAAGATGAGGAGAGAGAAGACATCATGCTGCCTTTTATCCTAGAGAGAAAAAGGTTGCACCAAGGACTGACAGGGGGTGCAACCTATGTGATTCCCCCGCCCCCTTGCTTCGCCCTGCAGATCATCGGTGGCGTCTCCATGGCCTGATAAATGCCACAATCCCCCTTCTCATATGGCGCCAGGCTTGCCGCTACTATTCTATCGCTGCAAACTGTGTTGTGTTCTTGCAAGCCACGATGCCAGATATTAGCAATGGTGATTATGGCCTTTACTACCCGGTAATTATCATCGGAGCTGGAATATCTGGCATCGGATGTGCGTGCCAGCTGCAACGCAAATCAAGAGTGGATCAATTCATGATTTTTGAGGGTCAGGGCGGAATCGGTGTATGTCTTCAGTTCATGGCGCTGCATGCTCGTTTTAACATCACGCTGACATAAATTAGGGGACATGGTGGAGTCACCGGTACCCAGGGGTAGCTACTGACTCGTGAGTCTCGGGTCAAAAGCCTTTCACTTCAGGCTGCCTTCCTACAGAACCTAACCGACTAGCTAGACCCTCACCACTATACTCTTATTCTTTCGCTCCCAAGGCAAACTGGTCGGGTCCCAAGGCTACTGGCAAGGAGATGTACGCCTACCTGCTTGCGATCTGCGAGCAGTACAAACTCCTAGATAGGATCCAACTCAATAGCGCCGTCATGGAGTTGACGTGGGATGCCACTCGAGATGAATGGCAGGCGACGGTCGTCACCCCCGAGAGTCAAACCACTGTAAGGGCCAAAATCGTGATCAGCGCAGTCGGCAAGGTCGGAACTCCCGACATGTCGGTATTGAGAGATATCCCAGGCATCGAGACATTTCAGGGCCATACAATGCACACGGCGCAGTGGGATGACTCTATTCCCTTGATGGGCAAAGACATCACGGTCCTAGGTGGGGGATGCAGCGCTGCGCAGCTCGTGCCGCAACTGTTGCTTCCCGGGGGCACGATTGGGCCAGGATCAGTCACCCAAATTGTCCGTTCGCCTCACTGGGTCACTGCGGATCCTTACTCGGGTAAATTGTTGGAATTATGGAATCGATGCATGCCATTGATTACCAGGAGCAGACTAGGCGCCTGGTTGGCCCGTCTCGTGCTTTTCAGCATCTACGAACTGTTCCACTTCACCTTCTATAGGCCGCATCCCAAGGGAGGCAAGCTGCAAAGATGGTTACAACGGATACTGATGCGCTACCTGGGCCAGAGGGCCCCGAAGGAATATCATAGCATGCTCACGCCAAGATACGCGGTTGGGTGTAAGAGGCTAATCCTCGATCCAGGCTGGTTTGACAGTTTATACGATCCGAGGTTTCGCCTTCACAATTCACCCATCAAGCGGTTCGAGCACACCTCAGTGATCCTGGACCACGGCGGCCTGGAAGTCAAAGTGCCCACTGATGTACTCATCCTGGCGACAGGATATAGCCCAAGTGCAAATCTTCTCTCGTCTATGCGCATCAAGGGGACAGATGAAGCCGATCTCCACGACTTATGGGCTGCAAGGGGAGGACCACAAGGTTATTTAGGTGTCGCAATGGACCATTTCCCCAATCTTTTCTTTATCCACGGACCAAATTCTTCGGTTGGGCACACTAGTGTCATGGCCGGTATTGAGAACTCCATCACCTATATCCTGCACCTCGCCGAGCCTGTACTGAACGGTAAAGTCGCAGCCCTGGAGGTCAAGGAGGAAGCGTGTCTGCGGTGGACCAGGAAAGTGCAGCTAGCTTCGAAAGACTCCATTTGGGCCAAAGGCGGCTGCACCAACTGGTACATTGATTCAAATGGCTGGAACTCGATGATCTACCCGTAAGTCATGGATCTTCCCCTCTGGGCCACGCCCGCCCTGCTAATTGCCTGCAGATTCTCCCTATTCTACAACTTCTACACTTGCATATCGCCAGATTGGAACGACTGGACCCTCACTTACACAAAGCTGGGATTTGGTCAGCCTCTGCGAACAAGATCAAGGTTCCCGCTCTGGATCGTGGTTATTGTGATTACTTGTTTTATCCCCCTCTTCACGCAATTCGCCCTGAAGAGTACTACCGGAGAGACATTATAGTTCCGACCGATGAGAGTCCCGATTCTCAGCACTTCTTAGTCACTGTAAAGTCCTTCTCTGGCCAAGCCAGAGATACACAGAAAGCTACTGATGGGATCAGATCAACCACCGGCCCCGGCATCACACCAAAATAACATGCCATATCAAATCCGGCGCTGTTGTTCCGGTATGATCGAGATCCTGCATCACACATCCTACCACGCGTCCATGAAGATGAACAGAGAGGTTCCAAGTCAACCAGACAAACATGATGCGATAGCAATACACTCCAGCTATAAGCGATGGAGATAGTACTAAACCAATTAATCCTTAGTCAACGATGGCATTACAATCTAGAGTGAGCACTTACAGGCCCAAATGCACAAAAGGCTCCAGCATAGGAATCGCCAATGCCAGACAGACCGACCAGTCTGGAATGGACATGATTCCGCTGTACCATCTTCGTCGTTGTCGGACGAGATCCGCCAAGCTCTCCGGGGGCTGTTCGCGTGCGACGGCATGGATCCAGCCCGTTTTGAAACCTTCTTTCGCAGCCTTTCCATTTCACTTGATCTCATTAGTCAACTCCATTCTAGAATTATCGTGCTTGGAAGAACAATCGATTCACTCACATGGTACGCAAACCAAAAACCCTAAGCCAGACAATATGTATCCCAGGTGACTGCAGTCTCCGCTTGCCCATTGATCAAATGAGGGCTGCCTTGTATCCAGCCGAGCAATGGACGTTGAAAGAGCTGGACCGGCAGCTGGAACCGGCCAAAGTCCTCCACCACTCGGAGGGCCTCGGCTACCGTCAGGAGAGGGTTCTTCCAGTGATTGTGGGCGTTGTAGAAGATTGTTCCCCGAGAAGCGATGATTCAGCAGCAAGTTTGCGCAAAACATAAGCGCGATCTTACCATGCCAATATCCTCGGCGCCTTGCTCAATGAAGTCCACGCACGCACTCAAACCCTCCTCAGTGATCTCCGTCTCTTCGTCTAGAGGCAGGAACCAGTCTTGCTCCGACAATCGCCAATGCCGACGGCACTATTCCAGGACTCTCGCTTTGTGCCTTGCGTGATTTGCCGGAAAGAAGACGGTACCTCCAGCAGCTCCACAAGGTCAGGGAGCATGCCTGCGAAAGGGTTTGGCACTGAGTCAACGAACGACCACCTGGAGGCTGATTCGGTGCCTGTCGCAGAGCCGATTCCAGTGCTGGGTGGTGTGTACTACCATCTGTGGCCCTCCCTGATTTAGGCATTGCGTCCAGCCGGAATATCGGCGTCATGAATGCCATGACCTACCTGCACATTTTTCGCCTTCGTGACAAGACATATTTTCAGACTGCGGAATGACCGTGTCTTCGGTGCCTTCGCATACGCGAAGGATCGTATAGGGAGGCATAGTCCCCAGAGGGTGTAGTAGGGCGGGAGCTGGAACAGCAGGAATTGACCCAGTATCATGGCGAGCACGGTGCAGTCCGGTGCCCACCGGGAGTCAGCTAAACACCCGTCCAAATGCTGATTTTACAAGGGCCTATTTGCACATTCGTCAGTGGGCGGGGTCTAGGAGGTCAAGGTCGGGCTCACCCAGGAACAAGATTGCCGTTGTGCAAGGGAAAATAGCCCAATTGTAGTTCAAGACTGCATTCAAATTTCGGGTTCGGTTTTTAAGATCTGGCTCTTAGCTTTGTCCGCCGTTCTTGAGGTTCATGATGAATTTTTCCCAGGGTGCAAGTCGCCCGGCCAGATCAGGATGGCTCAGATGCTTTTAACGTTATCTTTCGCTCTGCTTCCGACTTAAACAAGATACACTAGGCTATGTTGGAGCTACTTTGAATGAATCGCCGCTCGTCTCATGGAATGTCAGTGCGCTTGGAAGTGAGACTCAGGCGGGTCAAGGTCTCGAGATGGGGTTGGAGTTGAACCAGAGAAGTGAATTATCACCTAGCTTACCATGACTCCCATCTCTGAACAGATAGTCTCGGATTCATGACTGGTCAATCTGACTGGACTAATGTGAGTAGCTGACTGTGCGTTGCACCAAGGCAATGGGACGTATCAATCCGCGCAAGATGCTGTCTCATTCATGTGAAGGACCCCCAAATAACTCTCGAAGCTCCACCAAGCTGAGTTTCGTTCGTCGGCAAACTCCCCTATGCGAGATAGGGGCCGGGCCATGAATACTAGTCTCGTGGCACTCGACCTATCGGAATGAGATCGCTTCACACGATCGACGTTCACAGCTCATCGATCGCAGCTTGACGATCGCGATTTACACAGGGAACGTGTCATAAGTACGGCGATCTTCAGTCCAAAATATAATTCCCAAATCGTCTGTGTGACACCAACACTCGATTGAAATGCAAGATGATTCAATGCAAATGGGGAAGGTGACTACTCTGATGAATCATACATGCATGAGCACTACGGTTCATCTCAAGGTGATCTCCACGCCACTTCTGGAATTCCAAGACTTCTGGTTCTCGCCTCCCAAGTCCTACACGCCTCCAAACACGCGCCAAACTCAACCTGGATTTCGTAGTCATCGTCCACGAGGGGGTGGACGAGATCAAGCGGGACTGCCTGCGACGCGACGGTGCGCATGTGATCGAGCTGCCGGAACTGAAAGCCGACTGGACGCGCTTCAAGGATGCGCGATGAGCTCATGTGCTCACGCGCATACAGCTGTGGCAGATGGTGCAGTACGATCGCACTCTGCTGCTGGATGCAGACTCGGTCTTGACTCGGTCTATCGATGCTGTCTGGGACCTTCCAGAGCTCCAGCTGAAGACTCCCCTGCCCACGTCGGTGCATGTGAGTGGGAGGGTCCTACCGGTGCCAGTTTCATATGTGCTGGCCGGTCTTCCGCAGCTGCGCCTTAATCATACTGCGCGCCCAGCGCGCGTGCCACAGGGCTTCTATGGTTGGGGGACTTTGAACGTAGGCTTTCTGATGTTGCAGCCGTCACTCGAGATCTTCGACCATTCTGCCGCTATGCTGGCGGTTGCAAGAGAGCGATGAGAGTAATATCGCTGACTAAAGTTTTGTGAACGTCGTCTTTGCAGCTGATGGCCCGATGCCCTGGACGCGGCTGGATCTGTTGTGGAATGTTCAGTGGCCGTGGCCGGACTATATCTGGGCGGGCTATGCCGTGTTGCAAAGTGGTGGGTACCGCTTCAATTGGAGACATTGCATTTCTTCCATTCGTGGTCTTGGCACATGATAGGGTTCTATTCGGTGAGAGATGGTTGAGCCACAGTGAGAAGGGTATTTCCATGGGAATGTGTTATCAGATGATCAAGAGAGCAAAGTGCAACTAAGGACGGATTGAATCTTTTGTAGTCTCGTTTCCTCCCTGGTGGAAGCACTCCACAGTCGGCTAGCTGTGTCAATTTGCATACATTTCAGTCCTACCAGCAGTATATCTTACCAACCGCCTCATTAAGCTCCAGTGGGAGTCCCCTTTGCGTCCTTCCATCCCTCTTTTTGAGCATCCGCCTGACTAAGTGCCCGCCGTTCTAGGCACACTCTGTATTACTATTCCTTAGCTGGAGGAAAGCTCTGTAGTTATAATCTTTACTAAAGCTTTTGAGGTTCCAAGGTGCCAGTGAAATCTTGATATTAAGAAATTCTCCTTATGAGGACTACCACTCTAAAAAGAATATATATATCTAGTTTTCTCTTTCGGAACGGTATTAGTAGAAAAGCTGTCCACTAGGCGGTCAAACCACGAGACATGATGATACTAGCTAGGCTAGTACCTTGCAAACTAGCACGAATAGCCGGCTTTCATCAATACTGTTATTGAGCATGAACCGCCTCCTGCAGCAGTACATTTCTGCATTGTCTCGGAATGTTCGGATGTGGATCCACTCTACGGAGCACATCAACTAACCCCATCCGGGTATAGTCTTACGTGGCAACTGTCACGGGCTTTTCCTCCCTGATCCAAACTGTCATGTCAACAGGCTTTACTTGCAATGGCCCTAGACCTTCTTCCCCTGATCACAAGAAACATAGACTAATTTTCACTCTATCTCGGTTTTAATTAATATCCAATCTTTCTATGACTATCTTCATTGACAATCGAACACACCAACACCTCCTTCCCACCACGCAATGAGTCCACCTGAACCCCCCACCACACTCAAAGTAGACAAGTCAGTGACTCTGTCACTAGACGATGAATTCGTCACCGTAACCGGTATGATTTCCCAGAATCATAGTTCCATCCCCACGGTATCCTAGCTGACCCAGTCTCCTTCCTTAGATAACCGTCCCTCCTCCCGCGGCAGGACAAGAACCAAGAAATACTGCTGCGGGTTATTATCCCAACGAGGTATGGATAGCATTGCACTCTAAAACCAAGCGTGCCCTAACTCACCCCCCGTTCCTTCTGTATACTCAACCCTAACACACATACCCCCACTGACAACTCCCCAGAACACCAATCCAACTACAAGCTCGACCACTACGGCATCATAAACGCAGCAGTCACCCCCACCAGCCTCACAATCACCTACGTAGACGGCAACGAGCTAGAAATCATCCACTACCGCGTCCGCCCAGAAGAACACGTCCAGGCCACCACCTGGACGCAGCACCTTCTGACCCGCGCCTACCGCCACGCGCAACCCTTCAAACGCCTCAAGGTAATCATCAACCCGTTCTGCTCCGGCGCGGTGAGGAAATTCCGCACGCTCGCCGCACCCATCCTCGCTGCGGCACACTGCCACTTCGACGTCGAGGAGACGCGGTACAAGGGCCACGCCAGTGAGATCGCCGAGCAGATCGACCTCGACGCCTACGACGCGATTGTGTGCTGCTCGGGCGACGGGCTGCCCCACGAGGCGTTCAACGGGCTGGCCCGCAGGCCGGATGCCGTCAAGGCGCTGGCCACGATGGCCGTGGCCATGATCCCCTGTGGGTCGGGCAATGCGATGGCGTGGAATCTGTTCGGGACGGACGATGTCGCGCAGGCGGCGCTGGCGATTGTGAAAGGCGTAACAATGCCCCTGGATTTGCTCTCGATCACCCAGGGCGATCGCCATACGGTATCCTTTCTGTCGCAGTCTTTGGGTGTGCTGGCGGACTCGGACCTCAAGACGGAGCATCTGCGGTGGATGGGCGATCATCGCTTTATCTATGGCGTTCTGACGACGATTGCGCAGCGGACGGCGTATCCCTGTGAGCTGGCTTTTAAGACGGTCATGGGGGATAAGGTGGAGATCCAGGAGTACTATGAACGTGCGAGGGGTCAGTCATTGGCATCACCGGATATGTTGACTGAAGAGTCAGGGACGGGTTCGAGTGGTCTGCCGCTGAAGTATGGCACGGTCCGCGCCGATATCCCGGAGGACTGGGAAGTGGTCTCCGGGGAGGGGTTGTCGAGCTTCTACGCCAGTAACATGGCGATTGTGGCCAAGGACACGAACTTCTTCCCGGCCGCGCTACCCAGCGACGGGCTCTTGGATGTCATGACGGTGTTCGACACAATTGGGATCGTAGGTGCACTTGATGCTACCGTCAAGCTGCCGCAGGGAAAATGCTTCGAGCTCGGCGATGTGCACATGCGGAAGGTCTCGGCGTACCGCCTTACCCCTAAGGAGAAAGAGGGGTGCATCAGCGTGGATGGAGAGTGGTATCCATTTGAGGCCTTTCAGGTAGAGGTGCACCAGGGTCTGGGTCGGGTGCTCACAAATCTGCGTCATGCGTACCACGTATGAGATACGTGAAAGGTATTAGCAAGACAAATTGTCTGGGAGCTAGTCAACCAGATACCTATTCTAGGGATGATTCCAGAGGGGTTTAGACTCTTGCCAAGCAAGACAGCTCGAAGCTAGATGTTGTCTTGCCATTGAGATGGAGACAGGGAAATAGGAGGAAAGTGAGCAACCCACAGCGCGTACAGAACTTTCTATGTAAGATTAAAGTCTTCTTGATGAACAAGTCTGCCCAAGTTGTTGACAGTTCATTGAATCATGTAATCTTTTCTCTGTATCACAGACTATCTGAGATCGTGGCTTAGGAAGTTGGTCTTGAACTAAGGTACTGTGAAAGGATCTATCACGAGTTTCGGCCGTACGCCGTGGAGATCAGAAGCTTGGGGTTTTTGAAACAGGACTGCGATTTCAAGGATTAGTATTATACTATCTGAACGGACACGATTTGATGTGGAAGTTCGAGTCCATACCCGGTCCCCCCCCGGTGAGACAAGGGGAAAAGCTTGGATCTATGATGAGCAGAAGAAGCAAAGTCCACATCACCACGTTTCTGTGATCGGTCCCGAGTCCTCTTTACTGAAAGCATTTTCAATGATTCTCCAAGCTACATCTCCGAGTTCTGAGGCGCGGAATACCTTCGAGGCCATCAATAGTAAGCTTGAACACTTATTGATAATCTATCCCTCTAACCTTGTGCGCCATTTTTCAGACTATCGAGCACGTGGTGATTTTGCCCTATCTGCTTCCCTCCCCTGGATTATCATTCTACCCCATGACAACCACTTCCAAGAGGAAAACAAGCACCAACGAGTTCTCAACGGTTTTCTGACTTGACACAATATGACGACTCTAGTAATAGTATAAACAGTCCACACGACTAAATCCCACGCCTGACCTCAATACAATGCATCCACGACCTCCACCCAAGGGTTCACCTCATATCCTTTACCCATTCTCCCAAAACTCCGCCACCAACCCCGCCACCTCCGGCACCCTCTCCCTGACAACCCCATGTCCCACCTCCTGCACGACATGAACATCCCCAAACCCAAGCTCCGCCAACTCCTGCACCGTACACAAATCATCCAACTCGCCTAACACACACCGCGCCGGAATCCCCTTCTCCGCCGCCTGTTTAAAGGAGTCATGCATATCCATGACCCCACCATCCCGAAAGATGCCCACCACGCTGGCCGCATGGCCCGGATGCTCCTCCACCTGCCACGCCCTTACCTTCTGCGCCACGACCTCGCCTCTCGCGACCCTCTCCTCCCAGTCCGCCGGCACCACCAACGGGCCGCCCTCCAACCACTCCAGGATCCAGTCGCGGGCCCGCTGCTCGACGGCCTCGTCACCATCGCCCCCCTTCAGAAGCTCCCGCTGCTGCTCGGTGAACTGCGCGGCGCGGAGTAACCCCGCCGGCGCGACGAGGACCATACTCTCCACCCTGTCCGGGAACCGCGCGGCGAAGGTGGCGGTCGTGGCGCCGCCGAAGGAGTAGCCGACAAGGTGGGCGGAGGGCCAGCGCAGGTGGTCGAGCACGGCCAAAATGAGGTCGTGGAAGAGGGGCGGCGCGTGTGGCTGGCGCGGCGTCGCGGAGAGGCCGTGGCCCCAGTGGTCGAAGAGGACGCAGTGCGCGGCGGGGAAGCGCGCGGCGAGGGCGCGCGCCAGCGGGGCCATGCCTATCGCGCTGGTTTGCACGCCGTGCACGAAGAGGATTCTCGTGGGGCCAGGTCCCGGGGTAGTGGCTGTTGGGGGGATGGAGTAGTAGGCTGCTTGGCCGGCTGGGGTTTGGAGGTAGGTGGCTTGGGGCAGGACGGTGCCGAAGGTGGAGGTGAAGGCTGCTTCGCTGGGGGCGGGGATGGAGGACGCTGGCTCGGGAATTGTGGTCCCGGGGCGGGGAAGCACGATTAGCGGGAAGGTGGGCATTGTGAGGATGGGTTTTTGCTTGTGTGGGATGGAACAATAGTTCAATTGAGTGTCAGGTAGAGGAGACACTGGAGGGGAATTACGGGTGGGGGCGTTGTTTATGCTTCAAATTTCCTTATCGTGAGATTCGGCTTGTTCGGCTGACTAATCTCTTGATAGGGAGATAAAGATCGCGTCATTTTCGATTAGGATTTGAGCAGATGATCAAAATAGATGCTTGAATGATAGCGTGGGATGCTTATTCGAGGCCTTTTCGCAGTACCCCTCGTATCCATGCCTAAGCGTGCCATGGAAGCCGTGCAGACACCCGATACTGTAGCTTCGGTCTCGGAAAATCCAATATCCATTCGAGCTCTTCTCGCCTGGTAGCTTATGAAACCATGATTGACTAGCAGCTTTAAATCCCAAGTCTTTCATCCCTATGGATTAGCGAGTGGACCTGTTGTGTTCTTCTCCAGATAGTTCACTCAAGCACTCTCAACTAGGTGACGATTGCACCCCAGGCGTATCCCCAATTGGCAACCCTGAGGCGCACTTGGGTGATTTGTACAGTACGAGTGAGCTAGTGCAACACTAGCGCGAACAGCGACTGTCAATTCCATCGTTCTCTAGGAGCTCATGAGGATGACGAGGTAGATCGGACCCAGCTTGCAGCCTCAGTCAGCCAGCATGCGAACTGCCAATCGTCTCCGTCTCCCTGGGTGCATAGTGGGATCAGTTAGATACTCAGCTGCAGCATGACGGAGTGGGGCCGCTGAGCTGCAGACCTGAATCTGACCAGTGACCGCGTCTCTCAGTGGAGATCCGATCTCCGCACTGGATGGGAACAAGTGGGGGAGCTAAGCATCCACTGCAGCAAACATTCGATTCTGTGTAGGAATGACGATCACGCTTCAGGAGGTAGCAGCCCACCTACCTTACGCTGGTGACGTTCCCAGATGTCTTGAAAGCACTTCCCCCATCAAGTGTTGTATTTGAACTGCGTCGAATCCACCCACCGCCCCTAGCTTATAGCACTTGATACCACCCTCCCTCCTATCCATCTGTTCCTCCATCATGTCTCAAGTAACCACCGCAACAAACAACATCACAGACCTCAACGAAAGTCTTCGACATCTCGAGAACTGGGTCAAGACATCTGGACCGTACGCCAACAGCCCAACTCCCTCGCTATATACAACCAGCTAACCCTCCGAACGCTCCCGGCTGGATCGCCGACTCCGAAACCCTAATCCCGAAAACCATCACGACATTCTCCTCCTCCGACGAGAATCCCGACAACCAAAAGCTCGAGCGCGTCGCCATCGACGTGTCGCAGCTGCTATCCTATCCCAACTCCGACGAAGAGGGCGAGGATCGCAGCCCGCCGCTGCACCGCAGCGACCTCAACGAGGCCAAGGAGTTTTGCAAGCAGATGCTTCGGGTATGGGAATAGCTTGTCATGCAGTCCTAGTCCTACAATACCTAAATTACTCCCCCCCCTTCTTTCTTCAAGAAAAGAAAAGCTTCCCTGGAACGAATAGTCCAACACCACCCATCTCCAAGAACAGCTCTACGAATCCCTCCTCGTCTTCTTCACCGAACTCGGACGCCGATCCCCGCCATCCCCCGACGGCTCGATCCGGAGCTTTTTGAAAGAGATCCCGTGCGGCATATCGAGGTAAGCCGGCGCAACCCCCATCCTTCGCGTCTCTCATCGGAACTAACTGACTACTGGTCCAGACAATCGTCCACCCGAACCCCATCCTCGCAGCGGCCTACATCGTGCAAGAGGCCAATGACTCCGCCAACACCCAAAACAGCGATGCAGAAGACTACAGCGATGGGTACCAGAGGCGACAGGCCTCAGAACTGCTTCTGTACACCGCGAACCAATGCCGGGAGAGCTGGCGCCGGAGCAAGCGGCGGGATAAGTCCCCGGACAACCTCCGCGGCAGCTACGCCAACGACAACGACAACGACAACGGATCCAACGGCATCGGCAGTGTCTTTGTCGACGCCTACATCGCCTTCACGGACCACGTGAGTCGGACGTTCCCCGGGTGGCGACAGAGGGGGGTTCTATTTCAATGGGCAGACGGGCTCTTTCGATTATGTGGATTAAATGTGAGAGAGGTCGTCAACTAGTAGTGTCTGACAAGTCATGTCTCATTGAGCCTAAAGATTTCGATATCACATCGATCACATTACAGCGGCGATACAGCCAACCTCATCATCAAGTGGATTGCCCTTTCAGATTCTCAAGCCGATTCTGGATGGCTTGCGGGTCGTATTGCCCTTCTTCCTCCTTGTATTCCTTCAAGACCACCGTGCGCATCAACCGTCGCGGCGCACGGCGGCCCGTAAACAATTCAAACTGGGCGAATCCTTGCTCCGGGAGAACATCCAATCCATCTAATGCCACCCAGCCGCGGTGGGAGAGCGCGCGGATTTGCTTGATCAGCGGGGTGTTGAGGGATTTGTAGGCCAACTAACCAGAGAATGTCAGTTCGGTGCGCAGGGGATTATGTTTGCGCGGGATAATGCCAAGCACCAGGAAGACTTACTTCGACAACTACACCACCCGTCGGGCTCTCCAGCCACTGGGACGGAATCTCATTATTGGGCGCCGGTTCCCCTCCGATGCTGTGGGTGGGAATGCAGGAGCAGATGACGGTCGGTTGCTTGTAATTGACAGGCCAGCTGTCTTGTTGCGATTGCAGAACATGAACATGAGGGCGGGTCGTTGACCCGGCTCGGCCGGGCGACTGTAGGTTTTGTTGGTTGTAGTGCCGGGCTAGCTTCTCCGCATTGGCAACGGTGCGGTTGAACACAAAGATGTTCTGCACCCCCAGATGGATCATGGCGTAGACGGCAGCGCGAGCCATACCACCTGCACCTATAACCAACCCGGTAGACAAAGGCCGAATGGCATTCGCAGGGGACAAGCCTCGTCGGAAGCAGTTACCAATGCCAATCCAGTCGGTATTATCTCCATGCAAAGCTTTCACGGGGCCCGCGCGGCTCTTGCCCATAAGCAGAGGAGAACCATCGCCATCCAGAACCTTTTCGTCACCCTCCCGAATTGGGACCAGGGTGTTCACAGCACCAATGGCGCGGGCGTGGGGAGACATCGAATGGAGGAGGGGGATTACTTCTGTCTTGTACGGCAAGGCGACACTGGTGCCGCCAAAGTGAGGATTGGACACCAGATCATTTAGCCCACGCAGGGTGGATGACTGGTGGGTTCGGTAGACATGCGGCATGCCACAGAGATTGTAAGCCGCGTTGTGCATGATTGGCGACAGACTGTAGGTGACGTTGCCGCCGAAGAGGAAGAACTGCATAGGGTCCAGAGTGAAGGAGGAGTAGAGAGCTTCCTGGGCTTCACGCAACGTGATACAGGGTAGCCCTTTGGGTTGTGTTTCAGAGAGAAGAGACTGATGCGTCACAGGCGTCAAGATCGGGTTGAAACAACAAGATAACCTGCCTAGTAGTCCTGAGTTGTATGCTATTAGGGGTAGTGCAGTCGAAAGTGACTTGAAGGAGTCGCGAAACCTTTGAACTGCAAAATTGTCATCTATGGAGGTCGCCGGCTGAGTCAATCGTACTAGATCACAGCCCAACCGTTTTGCTCGTTCATAAAGATTCATGTATGTCGGATCGTCCCATCCCCTCGGCGGAGGCTGACCCGCCGCATAATGGCCGATCACACGGCTCGCGCCCTTCGACGCAATGATTTGAGACAAGAGGTCGTCGCTATACGACAGGTCGACCGTCACGAATTCCGGAGCCAGGCGTAGCCCATGCTGGATAAGGTTCAAATACTCGTTGGTGGGTCGACGCGAGTGTTCGTTGTGCTCGCCATTCTGGCTACTGAAGCCTACACTACTTTCCACGTGATATACGAGTGGAACGACAGTATTTCGTCGAATGTTTGCGACCGCATGGCTGATCTTGTCGGCGATACCGGAGTCCACAGCTAGTCGCGAGGAGGGCGGTTCCGTGATGTCAATCTTGAGTTCGAATGCATCAGATGTAGACTCCAGGTCTTCGATGTCCAAGTCCCGCTCCAACAACGAAGAAATCGGCACTGTCACCGCGTAAGTAAACGCCCGCGACTCGATGGCTTGCATGGACAGCGGGAAGGACGCGTTCAGACTGCTCAAGTCATTGGCATCGCCCGTAGCAAACGCAATAAACCGGAGAAAGTCGAGCTGCAATCGTTTTAGAGTCAGGAAGGGCGTGATAGCCTGGAAGCGCTGGTCCAGTTCCAGCTCCAACTGAGCGTGGTTACCGTCCTTGGCGGCCGCATGCTCCGCCATGCCTTTCTCCGACACGTTAAAAAACTCAAGGTTGGAACACGCCCGGTAGATCGGCCCCGCCAGGCCGAGGAACCGACGGACTTTGTCGACATTCCACGCCTTCAAATAAGACTGGACGCTTTCCGCGTCCCGGAGGAGATAGATCACCGGGTGGGTTCTGGCGTACTCGCGGAGCAGCATCTGCCCACTGCGCTCCATGGAACCCGGCCCGCAGGCAATCACGCACCCTTCCTGATGTTCTGCCAGCATCGACTCCATCACTCGGGCTTCCTGCTGACGATATTCCACCAATTCAAATTCCTTTTTGTACGCCGCGCGCGACCGACCGGTGACCTGTTGGAAGTAACGGTCCGCATCGATCAACCTCCGCCCCGACGTGGCCGCCAGTATCACCGCCAGACTGGATTTGCCGGTTCCTCGGATGCCGATCAGCACGATGGATGAGTTCCGCGCGAACTTTCGGGGCACCTGGGTGGCGCTTTCGAAGGCCGTGGGGGACCCACGGCTGGAGGTGACCCCGCGCAACGAGGGGGCAAACCAATGTGAGGCCTCTGGGTTGTCTCCGGGGAGGCTGTGTACTCGTTCCCTCGGGGTCTCATCTCCGTAGGATGGTTCGACAGACTGGGAGCCACTGGAGACGTACGGGCTATGCGACAAACGTCGGTGGTTCTGTGCGATGGGACCATCGAGGTCATCCAGTTTGCGCTTGGGTGGTTTCACGATCACGGACATTATAGCGGTGGCGGGGTTTGATCCGAGTCCACGGGGGAGTTATAACGGGGAAGAGTGGGCGTTATATTGAGGATGTGATCTCTGACGGAGTGGCGCATGACTTGGGAGGATGTGATGCAGGAACCGACCGGGTGTGGGAGGAATAGGACGGGGTTTAGGCCATGGGGGGTCGGTGCGACATGCAAGGAAGATGCAACAGAGGGGTAGACCGGATAGAGTTGGGGTGGGTGTATAGGCGAAAGATGAGAGAAGGAATTGAGAAAAGAGGGTCGCACACGAGCTAGTTTGGGACTTCAAAGGTGAATGAAGAGAAAAAACCAGGTGGAGGAGGAGGGAGGGAGAGGTGGGAGAGGAGGAGAAGTGTGGGTGAACTGGGTTGGGCTGGGTTGGAGAGAAAAGATGTGGGGGAAGAAAGAGGCAGGCGGGCGGGCGGGAGCGAGCGAGCGAACAGCAAAAGCACCCAAAGAAGCGATCGGTGGAAAAGAGCCCGGCAAAGCGGTTGGAGACAGCCAAGAAATGCGGAGAAAGGCTCACCCGTTCCTACCTTAACTCCCTCCCCTCCACCTCCTGGCTGGCAAATCAATTCTTCATTAATAATTTTCCTTAGTTTGACTCGCTTACTCGCTTCCTCGCTTACCCCGTGGGGTCAACAACCAAAGCCTCGGTTGCATCCTGGGTCGAGGCTGGGGCTGAGGCTGGGGCTGAGGCTGGGGCTGAGGCTGGGGCTGAGTGGGCGTCCCATTGATTCACTGCATAAATCATCCCTTAAAAATTATTATGGTGGTCGAGGCTTTACCACTATGTAGTTGAAAAGTATTATGCGAGTAAGTGGTCTTGTTTGTTTTCTACCGCGAATTGGTCCCTGTGCTCCGACCCTGCAGATCCTCGCGAACCGAACTGTTATGTTCTTCCGCTGCAAGTCGACCGGGCCGGTGTACTGACCAAGGCATCAAAATATGGCTGCCTGGCGTTACCATATACCCACCACACACCCACCACACACTGGGCTTTATGGATAGATAACCCTGCGCGCACCACTCATTTATGTAACTCGAGTAATAACTCCCTCCTCTCGGAGTCTAATTTGCTAGTGATATTAAATGCTCTATCCGAAATCAAATCCGACCACAATAACAGCTGGTCCAACGCATAATCCCAACTCAACATTCCAAAACATGATATCTACAACCTCTCCGGCAACCGTGAAAATACATAACCAAAGATCTCCCGGCTTTTATACAGATTCTCCACCCGCAACCGTTCATTATACAAATGTGCGTTGTCGCTCGCTTGTCCACAAGGCAGATTCGCCGCGGGGGCGGAGAACTCCTTCTCCAGGAATCGGATGGTGGGGATCGAGCCACCCTCCCGGATGTAGATGGGACGCACACGAGTCGGCTGGCTGGGATCATCCACCTCCGGCGCGGCCTTCGGGGCAGCGGGTTCGTCGGCTGCGAGCGTCGTGGCGCCCGACTTGCTGGTTAGGGTCGACGAGGTCGGGACCGCGGTACTCAGCGACGACCGCTTGTGCGCAGACTTGCCGGTCGACGAGATCGTCGTGGACATGATGATGCGGTCGATGTGGGAGGCCAGGCTATCCTCCGAGTCCGCCCGCTTGAGGCGCGGGTGCTGCTCCTTGGCGCGCTTCGTCGCCTCGAGGGTGCGTTGCGGAATGGTCTGGATGGGTGGGTATTGGTGTCGCTGGGCAGTGGTGTCCGGAGTCCAGGCGGCCGCGATCGCGTCGGCCAAGGTCTGGAACATCTCGTTGTCCGGATCGCCGAGCCAGGGGTCGGATTTGTTCGTGATCTCGACGGTCAGGTCGTTCTGCGACTCCAGACTGTCGAAATGCTCCTGCGCGAAGAGCGTCAGATTGGTCGCCACTTCGTCGGCGGTCTGGTTCGGCACCAATCGGATCGATAGACTGGCCTTGGCCTTGCGAGAGATCGTCGTCGTAGCACTCTTGCTGCTGCCGGGCACCTCGATGGAGTGGATCGTCAGGGAGGGCTCACGCCAGCGGTGCATGAGCGAGTTGATGAACGCGTCGCTGTCGGTGATTTCTGGGTGATGGGGGAGGAGAATGTCAGCGATCGCGGTGTACCGCTGCTTCTCCGCCTCGGTGAGTGGAAGAACAGGCTCATGGAACCCTGGCAGGTTGATTCGGCCCTTGGGTCCGACAAAGGTGCTCAGCAGCATTGTGAGATCCTTCAGTGGCTCGTCCAGTAACGAACTCCCGTCAATACCACTGTGCAGGTCGGGGTGGTCGCTCTGCACAACCAGGTTGGCGTTGACCACACCACGCAGCCCGTATGTCAAGCAGGGGTTGTAGTCATCAAGCCAGTAACTGTTAGCCAAGAGGATCCAGTCTACGGGGCCGATTTGAGGCTTATGCTTGCGGACTGTTTCGTGGAATCCCTGGGATCCCGACTCTTCTTCGCCTTCAATCAGGAAAACCACGTTACATCGGAGCGCTTTCTGTCGAGCGAGATCTGCGGCCGCATAAAGCGCCGCTAGAATGGGGCCCTTGTTATCTGACACTCCGCGACCATAGAGGAAGCCGTCAATGGAAGTGAGTTGATACGGGTCGGTCTTCCACTTCGCCGCATTCGCATCCGCCCCAACAACATCGTAGTGGCCGTAGAATAAGATTGTTTTATCGACCTTGTCTGGAGATGTAGCATCAAATCGAGCATGCACGATGGGGTTCGTGTCGGCTCCCGTGGTCAAGAGATCGGTCTTCGCCCCGAGATAGATGCAGTGACGACGAAGGAACGCTGCACCCTGGTTGCATTCAACCGCAAATTTAGGACTGGCTGACACAGTCTTGTAGGCGACAAACTTGGCCAGGGAGTTGACCATTTCATCTGTTCGAGATTTAGCTCACGTAAACGAACTACCTCGCCCCAGTCGCCATGCGGGACGTACCATTATTGATTGGCGGCTTTTCGGCTTGACCTCCCCGAGTCACGTCCGTCACGTCCCAAATGCCGACCGTATTGTCATTGCCGCCGCTCGCGTAGATGTAACGGTCTTTGTACCGACCAGCAGCAGACGCGAGCATAGTCCCCCCGTGAGCAACCCAGCTGCCAATCTCCTCGAAGCGCGAGTTGAATTTCTGCGGCACGCAATCAGTCGACGGTTCTGCAGCATCAAGCGAATCGATCAGGGGATCACCTACCTTGATCACACCGTTTGAATCTCCACAGACCGCCACGCCGTGGATAATGTCTACGGCCCACAGATCGCCGGTGTGCATGGCGATGCGTTTGACCAGCTGCCGCGAATCAAGGTTCCAGATGTTCAGCGCACCTCCAGCCAAACCACAGTAGAGGAAGGATCCATCAACGGCGATGGAGAGAACGGAATCGCCGTTCTGCAGCTTCGCGATCGGGGACGGAACGGCGTTGGCCGAGTTCTGCTCCAAACGCCACAACTTGACCACCCCATCGCCGGCACCCGTCAGAAGCACCTCTTCCTCTGGAGAAGACTCAATCAAGCCCTTGACCAGAAGCATGGTGTATACGTAGCCGTGGTGGGCGAAGAGCTTATGATGGTCGCGTTTGAAAGTCAGCACTTGGCCACCTTGCATAACTGAATGAGGTCCCTCGGCGCCTGCGTCCGGCCGCGGCGCACGCGAACCATCCGGACCCCTGGAGTCGAAAAAGCGATGGGTCCGTCGGGACAACTGCGCCGCTGATGACTGTGCTGAAGCTGCATCGACTTGGGAGATGTCGCACCACTGAGGGAATCAGCAATCACTAGCCCATGCTGACTAGGGTGGGCAAGAGACTGACCTGAATGCTGGTGTTCTGAGCACCGCAGTAGATCGTCTTCAAGCTCGACGAATAGGCGACCGCGAAGATGTCTCCAACATCGTGGTGGGAGTGGATCGAATACAGCCGGTCGAATGTTCTCGTCGACCACACCTACCAAGGTCAACAATCTTCTGGTGGAGCAAACATGGAAGGGTGAAACACTACATTAACAACAGAATCTCCGCCCGTGGAGAAGAGCAGCTCTCCGTCTTCGGACAAGTAAAGATCAAGGACACTTTCCTGATGAGCGTGCACCGAGAGCACAAGATCATAGGTCTCCAAAGACCATGCCTAGATTTCGTCTTAGCATTTTTGACCGATAGCAGACCAATCGGTATATTCGGAGACTTGCTCCCACGTACTACAATGTCTCCCCCCTGCAGACCAGCAAAGACACATTCTTTGTCGAGCACGAGGGCCAGAACCGAGCGACTGGCTTGTACGCGGTGGCCGATAGCACCGCATTCGACTGGAGCCGGAAGTTCGGCCTCATCCTGGGCCAGATGGGCCGCCGTCACGGAGCGCGGATCGGACTCCCAGAGCTTAGTCTGATCATCTGTCTCTGATGTCCCATCAGACTCGACGAGTACTGTATGATCCATTGCTCCTGGCAATGGAGCTCAAAAAAGTCTCAGCCTTAATTTCTAACCTTTCTCTTTTTTTTCAAAGAACAAGACAAAATAAAAGTTTCTAAAACCAAGATGATTCTGGGGGATCAATGAACGGCTGGATTCACGTGACGTGTGATAAATGATGTGATGGAATGCGGTGAGACGCAGGGCAAAAAGCGGCCGTTTTGATCGCGTGAGTGAGTCAGTCGGAGCGAAGTCGGACACACGAATTAGACAAGGCCACGACGACGGAGAGATCAAGGCAGAGAAGTAGTACTCCGTAAGCCAGGGGCAATCTTAGTTTTTGGGCTTCCAGGGATGTATCAGTCGCAGATGTTGCAAGACCGACTTTAGATTGTGAGATTGAGTCCGTGAGGAATGTCGGGAGGTTGTTCTTGGCGTTCAAAAGTGGTGAAGAATAAAAAAGCAATAATGAATGGATGATGAATGATGAAATGTTGGCCCCAATAAGGATCGACGGGCGGTGTGGCGGTGTAGAGAGAAGAGAGAGGAGAAGGGAAGACAAGCAAGCATGTAGACCGCCATTGAGACCGCCATGGATTTCCCCATCCAGAATCATTGCCCGCAACCACTGTAAAGAAACCACACCAGACTCACCTCGATGCTCAACGGCGGGAGACTTCCAGCCACAGTTCTCCCTGGTCTTGTATCAGCATATGGATCTTTTAAGCATCCCAGACGAGAAGTTACATTGCACAGGGAATGAAAAACTCCTGGGAGAGGACTCACCATGGCTCCCAAACAAGCCTCGCAATCAACGTCTCAGTCGTAGTAGTTGTGGTCGACATGGTAAATGAACCATCCCCCAGGATACTCGAGTGATATGCGCACAACCTCCCCCTCGAGGGAATCTCTTCATTTCTTATAAAGTCGCCAACGAGATGATTAATGAAAAGGGGGGCGAACGGTTATGAACGGCCACGCAAATCCCACGCCCAGTAGGAGCACAAGGAAAAGGACCAGATGCGTTCTGACGTACGTTGCGGTATGTACAGTACACTCATACATCTCAGGCAGCCCTCTTCCTCGCCTGAAGATGCAGACGAAAGAAGACGATCAAACAGCGCAGGAAGCCAACTATCGGATTCCGATAATAATCCTCCGGCCAGTCATGTGCGAATATCTCGCTGCCGCGTCCTGCAATGGAACAATGAACCAGCAGGAGTATAGACCCGAATCAAGGTCGATTTCCAAGATTGGCCACGTCATTCCCGTGGTTTCCCCCCTGATTGCGACTGTTCAGGGAGATTTGGTATCTTTGACGACAAAGGAGGTATCTATCTATTCTCCATGGTTTGCGATCGTTGATAGTTCCGGACATTGAGGGTCACTAGAGTGTGCCAGTGGGATCTTGTTGGGCGTCGTTGGGACAGTTTGTATGCATGGCGAGTCGTTACATAGACATTTCACTTGAGACGGTATTGTCGGGAACAATGGACGCCCGTTTTAGAGTCCGTTTCGAATCGGCCCAACGGCTCCCAATCTGGAGGCTAGGCGGGTAGCCGATTGACTTGAGATAGCGAACAGCAGGGATGGACAAGGAGCAAGTAGGTAGCGTACACTCAGGTAATAATGCTGACATTGCGTCACTTTTCCACAATTGGGACGATGGCGCATCTGGGAGCGCGTCAGACTGAAGCACTAACTTCGGCCGTAAATCTGAAGGTGGCCGGTTCAAGCCCGGCTCGTCCCATTCTTCTTTTTCCTTTTTTCTTCCCGTTCTCCACCCCAGTACGTACACCTTTCAAGTACCTTCCCTTGAGATACAACTTGAACGTAAACGGGAGATTTTCAACCTGAACTATAACTAGTAAGTTTTGTGGATAATAAGTTCCTGTTAATCACTCTCGGCATACCATACTGGCTTTCTCAGTTGTATGGATTTCTTTTCCTAAAAGCCCATCAGGACTCCGAAGTATATATCGCCGCCCATAGCCGTACACAGCTACACAACGCTCCTTGACCAATCAAAATACAGCTTGCCAGGAACTTTACCATCTAATTGAAGGCTCAGAAATAGAACACCTGGCTTAGCTAACTATATTTCACTGTTAAGAGCGTCTCTGTCAGAAACAGAATGTTGGTCTATCAGTTGTTAGTTTCTAGCATATTTTCCGTTATCTCACATAGTGGTAATCTATCTGACCAGCGATAGCATCCAACCCCCCTTCAAAGCTGCGCAGTCTCCACCCTCCGCCCAATCTCATCGAACCGAATCTGCTTACCCGTCACCAACGCCTCCTGCAAATACGCCCCGATCTCGACAGCCTTAACGGCATTCCCCAACCTTACCGGCAAGGGCGTCCCCTCCAGACACGCGGCCGTGAACTCATTCGCTTCACGCACAAACGCCTCACCAAACCGCCCAACAAAAGTTGGGGGCACCTCGCGCGTGATGCCGCCGGAGTGGTAGTAGTTCACAAAGTCGCGCTGCGGGTTGATGTTGACGGACAGCTTGCCCTCGGTGCCAATGACCTCGGTGGTGTCCTCCTGGCCGTGCGGCATCATGCGCGAGCAGTAGTAGTAGGCGATCTTGCCGCCCCAGAACTCGACGATGCCCACAGCGTTATCGTAGTCATTGTACTGTTTGAGTTCGGGCTGCACGGCCGTGATCCCGTGCGCCGAGATGCTCTTCGGGATCGAGTCCTCCCCCAGAAACCACAGGGTCAGGTCGATGTCGTGCACGGACATGTCCACGAACACCCCGCCAGACCAGGCGGCGTAGGCGACATAGAACCCGGACGGGTCGTACTTGTCGCACGTCTGGCTGCGCAGGATTGACGGCCGCCCGATTAGCCCCTGCGTGATCTTGGAGTGCACTTCGCGGTAGGAGGTGTCAAAGCGTCGGGAGAAGCCGCACATTACTTTGAGGTGGGGCTTGATTTTGGCTTTTTGGACGACGGCTTTGCACTGTTTTTTTTCCGGAGGTGGTTAGTTGGTGGTGTAAGAGAGAGGGAGGGTGGCTAGGGCAAGAACATACTACTTCAACGCTCGTCGAGAGAGGCTTCTCGCAGAGGACGTGCAGGTCCCGGTCAATCGCTTTCATTGTCTCCTCGGCGTGCACGGAGGTGGCCGTGCCGATGACCACGGCTTGTAGGCCCGGGTGCTCGAGCATCTTGTCGTAGTCATCGTACAGCGTGACGCCATAGGGCTCGAGGTGCTGTCTGCCCCAGGTGATCTCCGCAGGGTCCGGTGAGAAAGCGGCCACCAGGTCCGCGCGCGGGGTCTGGTGCAGGAAGTTGTTGACGTGGATCTTGCCTACGCGGCCGAGGCCGGCCATGCCGACTTTGAGCTTTTGGATGGGCATGATTGTTGTATGTGGTGTGATGTGTTGTGATGTGAAATGACAGTAGGAAAGAACGGGAGAGTGAGCTCGAGGTGATTGGGTGGGTTGGATTGAGCTTGTTGCTGAGCTGTTGTCTTTCGTTGTCTTTCGTGAGGGTGTCTAGGTGTTTATATATGTTGACACAACGATTTCCCCTCTCTGGAACATCGCTGGCAGACCCACCGCTCTCGAGGGAAAAGCTCCTCCATCTGTATATCGCAGTCAAAAATGCAGATTTAGTATCATGTCCAGTTGAGAATATCAGAGAACTTGTCGAGAAATGCGGAGAGAGAGGGTCCACTGCTGCAAGAATGCGGAGTAAACAGACGGGCCAAGTTGCCTGCCGAGACGGAAAGACTTGCCCGTCTCTACGGGTTCGGCGACTGACATCTGTGATTGGTCAAATGGGCTGCCTGCGAACGTGAGGGCAAGTCTTTCCTCAGTCACGTTATCTCGTGTATAGTACAAAGACTTGAGTGATCGGAAATCGATCTGCAAGGTTTCGAAAGCAGCTCAGTACCATCTTGAGACATTAGATCTGGAAACATGCGGGGTAATATTATCCGTAAGAAGAGACTTGTACATAGCAGGCCGAGGGGGTTGGTATTCACTATTTTTAAATAGCAGATAATAATTATTAAGAAGAATAATCTATTAGTATTAGTTATAATAATATTTATTTTTATTTTAGCTAATTAAAGAAAAATTATAAACTAATAGTAAAGAATTATTAAACAGTTATCTATAATTATAAAATAATTTTAATTAGATTTTTATACTTTTTTTTAGTAATCTATAAATATTTACTTAATAACTATTATTTATATTCATAATAATCTAATACGTTACTATAGTTTCTTCTAATTTAATAATTAAAAATAAACTTATTTACTAATATTAGTTATTAAAATAAAATTAGACTATTTTAATTTATTTTTTAAAAATAACTATAGTAAAACTATAATTTATAAATAAATATATAATTATAAATAGAAGATAATTAATATAAATTATTATATACAGTTAATCTTTTAGTTATAATATATAAAAATAGTAGAATTTAGTAGATAATAATTAAATTTCTATAAAAAATCTAATATAAATATTTTTTAAATATTATTATAAAAATTAATTAAAGTCTATTTCAGATTTCTAATCTAATATATATAATATTATAAGTCTAAACTTTTATTATAAAAGATATATTACAGAAATTTTATTAGAAGAAATAGAAAATACTAAATATTTAAATAATATATAATATTATAAAATAAAAATATAATTATAAAATTATACTAAATAAAAATTTTAAATTTAAAAATATAAGAATTATTAATTTATTAGCAATAATAAAATAGATATAACTTTAATATTAATCTAAAAAAAATTTAATCTAATATTAGTAAAAAAAATAATATTATAAAATACTAATATTATCCGAAAATATTTTTTTATATATATTATTAAAAGTATATTTAAAATTTTTTAAATTAATATATTAATCTATTAATTTTAAAAATTATTAAATATTAATATTTTAGTATTATTTTAATTATATTTATTTATAAAGATATAATATTTAGTAAGCTAAGAATATTTCTAATAGAATTTTAAAAATACTAAGATCTAAATAAAAAAATTATAAAATCAGATATTATTAAAATCTAATTTTAATAATTAATATATATAATTTATATAAATTAAATAAACTATAAACTCAGCTGGTAATATTTAATTAATTTAAAATTTATAATATTTAAAATTATTAAAAATTAAAGTTAATACAGCTATTATTAAATATAATCTGAAGATAGACTTTTATTTATATTTTTATTTTTTATAAAAAATATTATAGTTTATTATTAGTTTATATTCAGCTGTAAAAACTGAAAAATAAATATTAATATATAAATTAAAAATAATAAGATTTTATAGCTATTTATTATTTTTTAAAAATAATAGTCGATTTAGAAAGATTATTATTTAAATTAATTAAAAAAAGAATACTATTTATAATAATTAAAATATTTTTTTTATTTTATAAATAAAACTATTTTAATTTTTTATATTTAATATTAAAGTAATAGCAATCAGATACTAAAAAATTTAATAATTAAACTAAATTTTTTTTAAATAATAGCCGGAATTATTCTAAACTAAATTAAAATAAATATAGTAGTTAATATAATTATAATATATATTTAAATAATAAATTTTATAAAAAATCTAATTTAAAAATTAAAAATAATTTTAAGAGTAGAATTTTTATATAATTAAAATATTTAATATAAAATTAAATCTGATCAGTCTTATATTATAAAATAATTAGAAATAAAATAATATTCTAATCTAATTATAATAAAATCTAAATTTATAAATATTTTAAAAATAAAATTTTTTAATTATAAAATTTAATAATTCTCTACAGTACTATAGAATATTTTATAATATTAATAAATATAAAAAACTTTCTATATCCAGTTCTATAATTATAATTTAATTTTTTTTAATTAAAGTATAAAATATTAAATAACTGGTTTAAAATAAGATTAAATATTAATATAATAGATTCTAATAATAATAAATCAGTCTGTAATTTTTTTAAAATCTAAAAAATATTTCTATTCAGTAGATATTAAAAAAAACTATATATATTAATAAAATAATTATATTTAAAAATAATAATATTTATTTAATAAAATATTAAATTTTAAATTATATTTTCTTATTTTTAGATAATAGTATATTTAATAATTAATTTAAATATTATAACTTTAAACTTTATTATTTTTTATTTATTATAATATATTATTAATAAAAGCTATAACTAATACAGTTATAACTATCTTTTTTTTATTAATCTTAAGAAGAATTCTGAATACCTTCACTTCCACTTTAATAAAACCTTACTTTTCACTCAAACTTTATATGGGATTCCATACAAAATTTAAGTAAGAGGTAAAGTGAAAGTAAAAGTAAAGTAAAAGATAGATAAAATCAATTTCTTGAATAAGTAACTGATTAAACTGATTGAACTGAATAAATTGAATAAAGTAAACTGAAACTAAACTGAAACTGCTTGCTCAACTAACTAAAAGAACAAAAGGAATTGATCTCTTATTTATAGCTGAATAGCCATATTGATTTTCCGAGGCTTTCCGCGATCATATGAAAAACATATGAAAGTAAATAAATGAATAAATTTCTATTAAACAGAAATAATAGAATGAATAGAAGAAGATTGTTCCAGGCCGTTTTCCCTACTGAGGGGTCACCGGAACTCGGAAATCCACTCCGCGAACTGGCTAATCTGAGGCAGCGAACTGGAGAGCCTGAGGTGGCGAACTAGCGAGCCTGAGGCTACCAACTGGCTATATAGTTGACAAGAAATGATAAGCGTCTTAATCTATATAAGACTTTCCGCAATAGGAAGACTGTTTGTTTGTTTCCTAATCCGGGAATTGGGCCTATATAGATCTTTTTCTTAATAGGATTATTAAAAAAAGCGGTGACAGCATCCAATTAGTTGATTTTAAGATTAAATACAGTAATTAAGGCTAAAAGAATTGTCAACTATATAGCCAGTTGGTAGCCTCAGGCTCGCTAGTTCGCCACCTCAGGCTCTCCAGTTCGCTGCCTCAGGTTAGCCAGTTCGCGGAGTGGATTTCCGAGTTCCGGTGACCCCTCAGTAGGAAAAACGGCCTGGAACAATCTTCTTCTATTCATCCTATTGTTCCTGTTCAATAGGAATTTATTCATTTATTTACTTTCATGTGTTTTTCATATGATCGCGGAAAGCCTCGGAAAATCAATATGGCTATTCAGCTATAAATAAGAGGTCAATTCCTTTTGTTCTTTTAGTTAGTTGAGCAAGCAGTTTCAGTTCAGTTTCAGTTTACTTTATTCAATTTATTCAGTTCAATCAGTTTAATCAGTTACTTATTCAAGAAATTGATTTTATCTATCTTTTACTTTACTTTTACTTTCACTTTACCTCTTACTTAAATTTTGTATGGAATCCCATATAAAGTTTGAGTGAAAAGTAAGGTTTTATTAAAGTGGAAGTGAAAGGTATTCAGAATTCTTCTTAGTTATGAGCCCGGTTATGCCCTTGCTTTGATTATTTATCAATACCTGAGCTTTATTTA
>NW_017962984.1:381594-393981 GCF_001890905.1 Aspergillus aculeatus ATCC 16872
AAATAAGAGGTCAATTCCTTTTGTTCTTTTAGTTAGTTGAGCAAGCAGTTTCAGTTCAGTTTCAGTTTACTTTATTCAATTTATTCAGTTCAATCAGTTTAATCAGTTACTTATTCAAGAAATTGATTTTATCTATCTTTTACTTTACTTTTACTTTCACTTTACCTCTTACTTAAATTTTGTATGGAATCCCATATAAAGTTTGAGTGAAAAGTAAGGTTTTATTAAAGTGGAAGTGAAGGTATTCAGAATTCTTCTTAGTTATGAGCCCGGTTATGCCCTTGCTTTGATTATTTATCAATACCTGAGCTTTATTTATTTATTCATCCATTCATCTATTCACTATTTTGATTCATTTATTCAAATTTTGACCATGAATCAACAAACAGAGAAAAGTGTTATTTTGAACAATCAATCTGATTGGTATCTTTGGATTAATCAGATCCGATTGTTCGCCATCAATAAAAATATATAGGAGCTGGTGGACCCAGATCTACCAATTGAGCCCACCTATCCTAAAAAGCCTGTTTCACCTTCAATCCACCAAATCAATCGACATGCCACTTCCATTTCGGACCTCAGTGAATCTGACCGCCTGCTATATCGGGAAATCAAGCAGGACTATTACCACCGGTTCAAGAAATGAAAGACAACCACTTCTGGACTAGCCTCATTGAATCAATTAATCAATTCCACATTGAGCAGGCAAAATCAATATGCTATACTCAATAAGAAAAGGCCCCACCCGATTCTGAAAGCCCTAAAGGCCAGGGTTGCCCCTACCAACCAGTCCCGAATGAGGGAAATTATCAACAAATACACCAAGCTCCGGTTGGGAACAAAGGGTTCTATTGAAAATCACGTGAATCAGTGGGAATTAGTCTATTCAGAAGCGGTGGAATTGAAGCTAAGCGAGGTGTCTAACCCAATTCGGGTGATATATGACTTCCTTAAATCAATTGTCATGGATAACCCCTGTAACTATGGCGGATTGCCAACAGTGTACCTACGCATTCTTAGTGTAACGGTCGTGACGTCAATGACTCAGACCTTCCTCAGTATTTAACTCCTAGGATCTTACTAAACCTTTAGAATAGCAAGAATTAGTCTTAAAATAAATAGACTGCTACTATTCTATATCTAACTGACCTTTTCCCTTTATAATTTTAATTCTTTCTCTTTAATTATTTATAGAATACAGCATGTCACCGCGATTTTTATACTCCGATAGCAGTTCTGAGTCGGAAACTTCTTCTACTGCTGATAATTTATTACCTTTACTACTAGATTTTTTAGTAGAAGATCTTACTGCAGTTAGAAATATTATTAGTCGGCTATAAGATTACCGGCGGTTGTAAAGACAAATTACCGAACTGCAACGGGAAATCTAATATAATAATATTAAATTAATACCGATTCGATAATAGAAAACTTTCTCTTTTTTAAATAAATCTAAAATAAATATTAAAATTAAAGATATTCCGCAATTCGAACTTATCTTCAATATCCAAAAATATTAGAAGTAGTTTTATAATTTAAACTATAATTTTCAGAGGACATTATCTAAGTTCTGTAATAATTATTATAAGATTCTTAAGACTATAAGCTATATAAATGTAATCTGCCGGCAGAGATGGTACCGTTATTTTAAAAAATTACTATCCAAATAAAAAAAAAATATTAGCTATTTATAGTCTGTTTTTACTAAATAGATACTTTTTTTTATCCGAAATACTATTATTTTTAAGCCTGATATAATAAGCCAGTTAGAGCGAGCTCGGCAGCGAAACAATTAAGATTCTTATAAATTCTATATTTATTTTAATACTTTAAAATAATATTTCTTTAGAGCTACTAAAAAAAAACACAGCTATACTTTTTTTATAAAATTACTTTCTGATTTCAGCCGCTATATTAAAGAACATATATACTAACTGTTTAAAAAATAAAACAAGATGATATCTCTTACTATTTATTATTAGAATTTATATATATAAAAATAAAAATATAAATAAAGATCTGACGGGTCCAATACGTTCCAGAAACAGTTATAATTTTATAAAAATATTTAACTTTCTTATTTTAAGTCTGATTATTCTGAGCTAATTAGAAAACTATTATAGTATTTTTTTGTATAATAGTACCGAGCATCTTGCCAACTGATGTTTTTAAAAAGAAAAAAAACTATTTAAATTTAAGAATTATAAGCTAAAAAAATTAATACAGAAAAATAGAATAGGCTGAAGCCAATTTCTCTGTCTCAGCCCTATATTATAAAATAAAAACAGCCGATAAGATATCGATGCCAATACAAATATCCTATATTAAAAAAATCTATACAGATATTAATAATTATACAGTATATAATTTAATTAATATTAAATTTATATAGTAATATTTTTTTTTAAAATCTTAGAAATTCTTATTACAGTTCAAAGCTATTAATCATACCTCTGTCACCAGCTATAAAGTATAAGATATTTTTTTTAGATATTACTAATTTAAAAAAAATACGACGGTATTTTATCAGATTATATATTATTACTATTTAAAACGCTCCAATCTTACTTTCTATAACTATTCTGTTCGACTATAAAATTTATTTATTTTTCTAAAACAGACAATAGTAGTTTAAATTTAATTAAATCTAAAAATTAAATTCTCAGAAATTTACTAAAACTTACTGAAATTGCGTCTGTATATATATAATTATTAAAATCCCAGAAAAACTATAGCTTCCGGATAACAATAAGAAATTAGAACGCTATTAAAATAATCCTATTCCGCCAGAACTGGTCGAATTTACCGATATCTTCTTTTCTAATTAATCTAAAATTCTTTTTAAATACTATAATAAAAATCATACTATCGACCTTTTCAAAGGCGAATTATTTTTATTTAGGCCTATTTACCCCCTTTCAGAAAAAGAATTCTTAGTACTTAAAGATTATATTAATAAAAATACTGCTAATAAAAGAATACATCTATTTAAAAACCCTGTAGGAGCTTTTATTTTCTTTATATCTAAAAAAAATAAAAATTTGCGGTTATGCGTGGACTACTGTAGACTTAATAAAATTACAGTAAAAAATTAATATTTATTATTTTTAATTTCTAAAATCCTCAACCGCTTAGCCGAATATAAATATTTTAGTAAAATCGACGTTCAGAACGCCTATTATCGCATCTGTATTAAAAAAGAAGACGAATGGAAGACTGTATTTTATATATATTATAATTATTTTAAATATATAGTCATACCGTTTAACTTAACTAATATATCTGTTTTCTTCTAAAACTATATTTATTCCGTATTGTATGATATTCTCGATGTTGTTTGTATTATATATCTAGATAATATTCTTATCTTCTTAATAATAAAATATAAACATACTGAATATATTAAAAAAAATACTGATACAACTACAATAAACTAATTTATATACTAAATTATTTAAATACTCTTTCTTTTAATAATAAGTTAAATTTTTTGGATATATCATTTCCTCTACAGATATTATAATAAATTCTAATCGAATTAAAACTATTATTTTATAGCCGTTACCTAGCATCTATTATAATATTTAAATTTTTCTAAGATTTTGTAATTTCTATTACAGGTTTATTCGCAACTTCTTTTTATTAATATTATTCTTAACAAACCTTCTAAAGGGAAGTTAAAATAGTAAGAAACCTAGAATATATTATTTATCTTTAAATAAAAGACTAATATTTTATTAATTTATTAATACTTTTTAAACTATCTCTCTTCTTTATTTCTTTAATCTAATTTAATCTATTCAAATCGAAACCGACATCTGTAATAAAGAAATGGCAGGTATTTTAATCTAATTTAGATTAATAAAATAATATTTTATAGTTGCTATCTGATTAAGAAAGTTCTCGGGTGCAGAACTTAACTAAAATACTTCAAATTAAAAACTTTTCGCTATTATTTATTTTTTTAAATACTAGTATTAATATTTTAATAAAACTTAATATTCTATTAAGATTCTATCGGACTATGCAAATCTTCGATTATTTATAAACTAATCTTAGTTTAATAGACGTCAAGTATATTAGTATATGATTTTGGCTTCTTTTAATTTTATAATTAAATATAAATTAGATAAGAATAATCCTGCTGACATTTTATTTAGATTATTCGAGCTAATAAAAAACTTATATAATAAAGATATTATGCAGATGCTCTATAATCAGTTAGCATCTATCTCAGTAGTGTCTAAATTTTTAGCAGTATCTAAAATTAAAAAATCCCAGTTTGAATATAGCAAAATATTTTTATAAGAAAGATCTGAATCTAATATTTATATAATATTAAGCAGACCTACGGACACTGCTGATATAGAATCGGCTGATTGGACTGTGGTTTGTACAATAAACTGTAAATAATCCGCCAATATTACAGCTATAAAAAAAATAAGTAAAGCCGAAAAGATTTATAAATCTAACTGTAATAATAATCTAAGAAATTTAATCAAAACTTATTAGAATTAAGATTCTGAATACTAGAAAAAAAAGAATAAGCTATCCAAATATTGGAGAATTATAATAAATAGATTATTATATTTTAAAAATAGACTTTATATATTAAAAATAGAAGGCCTGTGTTAAGAGTTACTACAATAATACTATAATAATCCGTTAGCAGATTATTTTAGATAAAATAAAATTAAATAACTTTTTCAAAAAAAATTTTATTAGATTAGCCTCTAAAATAATATAAAAAACTATATAGTAATATATCCTACCTACCAATATTAAACTGCATCTAGATATTAATTATATAGAGAGTTTAAAAGCCTATCGATTTTATTAAAATTATAGACTAAAATTATTATAGATTTTATTATAGAACTATTCGAGTTATACTATTAGAATTATTAGATAGATTTAATATTAGTTATTATAGACTGCTTTATAAAAATAAACTGTTTTATACCGGTATTATATATGATTTAAATAAAAGAATTAGCTAAACTGTTTCATTAAAAAATTAAATTAAAATATAAAGCTTCTACTGAAATTATTACAGACAGAGATTTTCTATTTATCAGTTAATTTTAATCTAATCTTTATTACTAAACTAAAATTAAGAAACAATTATCGATTATATTTCACCCGCAAACCGACAGTCAAACAGAAAGAACTAATTAAATCTTCGAATACTATTTATAGTACTTTGTAACCGAATATTAAAACTACTGGATAAATCTTTTAAATAAAGCAGAATTTATATATAATAATTATCTAAATATTTCTATAAAGATGATTTTTTTTAAAGTCCTAATAGATTACTCTTTTAAGTTTACACTCCGGATTGAGGACGATCCTGTAAAAATAGAGATACCGTTAATATTAAAAAGACTAAAAAAGCTGAATATTTTATAAAAAAAAATTAAAAAAAACTAGTAGAAAGTAAATAAAAACTAATCGATTTATTATAATAGCCGTCGCAGTATTCTATCTTTCGAATAAGATAATAAAACAGTCTATATTTTTAAATAAGAAGATTTAATTAAACTATCTACTGTAAATATTAAGTTCAAAGAAACGCCTCGAAAATTAATTCTAAAATTTATAGAATTTTTTAAAATTTTAGAAGCTGTAAAAAAATAAGTATTTTGCCTATATCTTCCCGATAAATATACTCGGCTGCATAACGTCTTTTATATTACTCTGCTGGAACTTTAAAAAATCAGAAGAAATATTCCCGAAACTTTACTAATACCAAATCTAAACAATAACAAAGAGTAGGAGGTAGAGCAGGTATTAAATAGCTTACATTATTAAAAAAACTAATTTTATTTAATAAAATAATAGGAATAGTCTTCTAAATACAACTAATAGTTACCGGCAGAGAATTTAATAAACACTTAATAAAAAATTTATAAATTCTATAATTAGATTACAGCTTCCCACCCTATAAAATATAGATCAAGATCAACGCATAGCAGAAACAACAATAAAACAACTATAAAATATATATAATACATATATAAACTATAACAGAAGAAATACGAGTTGTTGTGTTACACACTTATTTTATTTATATCTACGCATATAAACTACAAAAAGAATAATATTAAAAAAAGCCCAGATTGTATATATTTAACAGGGCAAAAACAGCGTTACAACAGCGTAAAAATATCGAAATAATTTATTAATAACAGTAAAACAATACTAATTCTACAGATTTTTAATTATTTTTATTAGAAAACCCCTTATTAATTTCTTAATGAATGGCTCCTCCGCTCCCCGTCTGTTTCTATATAAGTATATAGTTTTCTGGACTATCTTATCTAAAAATATAAATATAACTACTGACTACAGCAAATAGCCGGCATCGCCGGATAAAAAATAGAGATACTAAATATTCCTTTTAATCCAAACAACCAAACTACAGCGCTCCGCTACAAACCCACAATACTCCGCCGCGTATTTCTATCGAATTGTTAGTGTATATTTATTATACTAATAATAAAACTTACAGCTATAGTCTTTTTTATAGTCGCTAAAATATAATATTTAATATAATAAGCCTTTTCCATATTAGTAAATTTACCGGTAAGAACAGCAGCGGCACGGGCGACTTTCCGGTATAATAAAAAATCCTACTTTTTTTTGCTTTTTTCAGTTTAAAAATAGTTGGCCTACTCTAAAATTGCGGATAAATCGGCGGCGTTATTTAATATTACTGTTGCTGTCTAGACTATATTTAGCTTCCGTATTAAAAAAATATAGAAAAACAGAAAATAAAATAGATTTAAAGAGGAGAAAAAACTTATTAAAATATAATTAATCTTTCTTACTGCATATTATTAATATTTTACAGATAATGCAGTATTGAAAATACAGCAGGACGCGAAGTTCTCACCGGCAGTTTTATTAAAGTTTTTAATTAAAATATACAAATACTTCAGATATTATATAATACAGGAAGAGAAGGACTGATTAGCCAGAAGACGAAAAATCAACAATATAAATATTCTGATTTATTAATAAAGCTGCAGTAATCTATTAGTATCTTGGCAATACTAAAAAAAACATAAAATATAAATACTGTATACATACCGTAGAACGAACAAACAGAGGCAGAAACAGCGAAAAAACGCAAGCTTTTCAATACAAAACAAATAATAATAATAGTATTAAGAATATTAAGGCAGATATATAAAAGCGTGTTTGTATTATTAATATTATTATTAAAAAACAATAACATTCCTAAAACGAAATAGTATCGAATTATAATAACTATATCTAACTAAGACTAGCCCCGGCCGAATTCTGCCCACTATCACTGTATATATCTAAACAGGATAGCTTACCCGTCGAAGCGGCAATACTACACCGCCATCATACTGCTGAAAACAGCCGCATATAAAAAGAAGTCCAATTATTATAAATAATCCCTATAATTATAGCGGATTGCCAACGGTATACCTACGCATTCTCAGTATAACAGTCGTGACGTCAATAACTCAGACCTTCCTCAGTATTTAACTTCTAGGACCTTGCTAAACCTTCAGAATAGCAAGGATTAGTCTTGAAATGAATAGACTGCTACTATTCTATACCTAACTGACCTTTTCCCTTTACATCAATTCAGAAAACAATGGGAAATTTTGTGGCAATATGGCAGACCAGATTGATTGACCATAAAACAAAGAAGAAAGAACTCCCTGAGTTCCTTGAAATCACCCGCCGAGCACGTGACTGGATTCGCCTAAATTCCCAGATTAGGCAATCCACCAAATCAACAGGCCGAATCAGCCAGGCTACCTTCCAGAGCCAATCCGATGAATCAAAACAAACTTCCCAAAGAGGAAACAAGTCAACAAACAAGGATCGCAGAAATAAAGATCGACCTTGCCCATGCAATTCAGGAAAGAACAATGGATTTCATGATTTTGATGACTGTTTCTATGTCAATAAAGATCTCCGAGATCCATATTAGAAGCCCGAAGAGGAAGCCCTAAACCGCTTTAGGGAAGCTTTCAAAAATAGTCCAAAATTGAGGTATTCATTTGATCAACACAGCCAAGCTCACCAAACACCTTCTTTATTTAATAACGAATCAACTGGTCAACCAAAGGTCACCTTGACAACCAGTAAACAGACTTCCTATTTAGAAAATTTATCAACATACTATTCATCTCAGTGGGCTTTTGATACTGCTTCTGATAGCCATGTCTGCAATTCATTGAACTCCTTCATTGAATTCACTCCTATTAAGGAAGGAAGTGAAATAGTGAAGGTTGGTAATACTCAATCAATGGTGCAGGGGTATGGAACAGTCATTTTCCGCCCCACTTACCCAAAAAGGAAAGATCTATATTTTAAACTCAAAGAAGTGGCCTATATACCAGAATTCCATATGAATGTCCTCTCAGCCTCAATCGCAGCCAGGAAGGGACTATTCCTAAATGGGAAAGGTGGATACCTGAAAGAAGCCAATGGCACGCCAGTTTGCCAAATTAGGAATATCAATGGATTGTTTTATATTCAATGGGAACAATCGCCTAATTCAACAATAGCCACCACCACCAATAAAAGGCCAATCAAACTGTCTGAACGCCCACACGTGACTTCTGGAACAGTCAAAGAATGGCATGACAGATTAGGGCATCCAAGCCAGAAAGCCCTAAATCATCTCAGTGAATCAGTTCAGAGAATTAATATCACTAATTCTTCTTCGGAGCTAGCCCCAATCGGGAAGTGCCCCACTTGTGAAGTCAGCCAATCAGAAAGGCAGATTTCAAGACGGAGATTCAATAAAGGAACTCAAGCATTTAAATCAATTCATTAGAACTTGATTCATTTGGTGAATAGAATCAATAAAAAGAGATATATCAGCCATCTCTATTGTTCCTATTCAAAATTTCACTTAGAGCAAGCCCTAACTTCCAAATCGGATGTGTCAGAATCAATAATCAATATGGTTCAATTGATTATTAATCAATATGGGGTAACACCCAAAAGATTTCATTCTGACCAAGACCGGAACCTCAGCACCTTCCTAATTTGGACTAGTGCTAAAGGCTTGATTGTCAACCATTCACCAGTTCACCAACCAGAGCAAAATCCATATACGGAAAGATCCGGAGCCCTAATTACTTCCAAAATAAGAAGTTTGTTGATTGATTCAGGACTACCCTCATTCATTTGGCCTGAAACAATGAATTCGGCTATTTTTATCCTAAACAGGATACCAAACAAACAACTCAATTGGAAAACACCATATGAAACCGTCTGAAAAAGCCTTCCACAGAGACCTTCATGGTTACCTGAGAAACCCGATCTTTCCTATTTAAGAAAGTATGGATCACGTGCTTACACACGAATCAGTAATTTACCCAAAGAAGATAAACTAGGGCCCAGAGCCCTAATTAGCTATTTAGTAGGCTACCAAGCCTCCAATATTTGGAGGATCTGGGTGCCTAATCTCAAAAGGGTAATTTCTGCCCGAGATGTTGTTTTTGATGAAAATTTCAACTATAAACAACATACCGAATTAGAAAATCTGTTGACACGTCAACAAACAACTGAATTAGTTGATTCTATTCAGTTGGAACAATCAGATATCCTGATTCCTGAGGAATCTGCACCAGAATCTGATTCAGATAAGGAACTTCCGGATTTGGAAATATCAAAACAAACACCCGAACCGAAACCACACCAATCAGATAACCAATTGGAACCACCATCTAATCAGTTAGTTTTAGATGACATCATTCTTGGTGATATACCACCAACTCCATCAGATTCACCGCCTCCTTCGCCGCCTCAGGCCATAGTTCTTATTGATAATTCAACAAAGGATATCAATAGACTGATTAATAAAACAGAGTATCTGGATGTTGAACCAATCAGAGGCCTGAAACGAAACCGATCACCATCACCTGACCAAGATCCTAAAAGGGCTAGACTTACTCTTCAAACAATTCAAACAATAGTCAATTATATCAATAAGGGTGAAATACCCCATATTAATCAAAAACAGTTTCCACCTTTACCTACCAACTGGAGAGAAATGAGAAATCACGTATATAGTAGCCAGTTTACTCAGGCGTCCAAAACCAAGATTAACCAGTTGGAGGCCTTGGAAACATGGACCGCCCATTCAATCAATACAATCAATAGAGCCGAAGTGTTACCATTAAAGTAGGTCTGGTCATACAAATTCAATGAAACTGGTCACCTAACCGGATTCAAAGCTCGAATATGTGTTCGAAGTAATCTGCAGACACCTGATTAGTTGGAAACACGCACTAGTACACTTGCGGCTAGATCCATGAGAATCCTTTTAGCCCTAATTGCTGTGTTTAACCTTAAAACCAACCAATTGGATGCTGTCACCGCTTTCCTCAATAGTCCTATTAAGGAAAAGATCTATGTGGGCCCAATTCCCGGATTAGGAAACAAACAAACAGTCTTCCTATTACGGAAAGCCTTATATAGATTAAGACGCTCACCATTTCTTTGGCAAAATACCCTGAAACAAAGGTTAATAGCCCTAGGGCTTAAACCTATTCAGAAAGATCAATGCATATTTGTCAATAAATTTGTTATTTTGATGATTTTTGTGGATGATATGATTTGTGGGTTCCACAGGTCAAATCAAGAGAAATTCAATGAATTTAAGCGAGAATTGATAACGTCATTTGAAATGAAGGACCTTGGTGAAGCCCATTCATTTCTAAATATTCAAATCTCACGTAATCGCCAAAATTGGAAATTGTGGATCAAACAATCGATTTATATTGACAAAATTGTCAATAAATTCAATTTAGAACTTCGGAAAAGCCCTAAATCCCCACTTCCATATGAGAAATTGGTTCAGGACCCACTCTATCAAGCCACGGCCAATCAAATTTATGAATTTCAACAAAAAGTAGGGTCAGCCCTATATCCTGCAGTCTAGACTAGGCCCGATATAGCCAAATCTTGCCAGTTGGTTTCAGAACATCTGACCAATCCAAACCCTAAACACCTCAGGGCTGTGGATCATCTCATTTCCTATTTAGAAGGAACAAAGAACCTGGCTATTGAATTTAGCCCTAACCCTATATCCTTTCATATGGCCAGTGACGCTAGTTTTGCTGATCATTCAGATCGCACTAGCTCAATAGGATATATTGTTTATTTATTCAATGGACCCATTGATTGGCTAAGCAAGAAACAACGTCATATGACTCTCTCAACTACTGAAGCCGAATTATTAGCCCTAACTGCCGCAGCCAAGCAGTTCCTCTGGTGGAGACGATTTTTCAAACAGATAGGGTTTAACCCTAGCCATCACCTCTCCATATCATATAACAATCACCAAACAGTGGAAATCTTGACCAACCCCACCTTCCCCTTTCGGACTAGCCTGAAACATATTAATATAGCCAATCACTGGCTCAGACAGGAAGTCCTCAATAAATCTATTGATATTCAATAGATTCCAACCAATAAAATGAAAGCAGATGGTCTGACTAAGCAACTTCAGGATCAGAAACATACTAAATTCATTAAACAGCTCAATATGATTATTCATTGATTTATTGATATTGACCAGATTGTTATTATTTTTTACTTTTTTTCCTATTTTAGTACTTTGTTTACTCCAGTTTTATTGATGTTTCAAATCTCATTCAAACTGCGGGGGTGTGTCAACTATATAGCCAGTTGGTAGCCTCAGGCTCGCTAGTTCGCCACCTCAGGCTCTCCAGTTCGCTGCCTCAGGTTAGCCAGTTCGCGGAGTGGATTTCCGAATTCCGGTGACCCCTCAGTAGGGAAAACGGCCTGGAACAATCTTCTTCTATTCATCCTATTGTTCCTGTTCAATAGGAATTTATTCATTTATTTACTTTCATGTGTTTTTCATATGATCGCGGAAAGCCTCGGAAAATCAATATGGCTATTCAGCTATAAATAAGAGGTCAATTCCTTTTGTTCTTTTAGTTAGTTGAGCAAGCAGTTTCAGTTCAGTTTCAGTTTACTTCATTCAATTTATTCAGTTCAATCAGTTTAATCAGTTACTTATTCAAGAAATTGATTTTATCTATCTTTTACTTTACTTTTACTTTCACTTTACCTCTTACTTAAATTTTGTATGGAATCCCATATAAAGTTTGAGTGAAAAGTAAGGTTTTATTAAAGTGGAAGTGAAGGTATTCAGAATTCTTCTTAAGAATTTTTATAGATCTAGCTGTAAATATACTAACGCGTGTTTTCAACTAATCAGGTGTCTGCAGATTATTTTAAATATATATTCGAACTTTAAATCTGATTAGATAATTAGTTTTATTAAATTTATATAATTAGATCTACTTTAATAGTAACACTTCGGCTCTATTAATTGTATTAATTAAATAAACG
>NW_017962984.1:397318-533011 GCF_001890905.1 Aspergillus aculeatus ATCC 16872
ATGAAGTAAACTGAAACTGAACTGAAACTGCTTGCTCAACTAACTAAAAGAACAAAAGGAATTGACCTTTTATTTATAGCTGAATAGCAATATTGATTTTCCGAGGCTTTCCGCGATCATATGAAAAACACATGAAAGTAAATAAATTAAGAAGAATTCTGAATACCTTCACTTCCACTTTAATAAAACCTTACTTTTCACTCAAACTTTATATGGGATTCCATACAAAATTTAAGTAAGAGGTAAAGTGAAAGTAAAAGTAAAGTAAAAGATAGATAAAATCAATTTCTTGAATAAGTAACTGATTAAACTGATTGAACTGAATAAATTGAATAAAGTAAACTGAAACTGAACTGAAACTGCTTGCTCAACTAACTAAAAGAACAAAAGGAATTGACCTCTTATTTATAGCTGAATAGCCATATTGATTTTCCGAGGCTTTCCGCGATCATATGAAAAACACATGAAAGTAAATAAATGAATAAATTCCTATTGAACAGGAACAATAGGATGAATAGAAGAAGATTGTTCCAGGCCGTTTTCCCCACTAAGGGGTCACCGGAACTCGGAAATCCACTCCGCGAACTGGCTAACCTGAGGCAGCGAACTGGAGAGCCTGAGGTGGCGAACTGGAGAGCCTGAGGTGGCGAACTAGCGAGCCTGAGGCTACCAACTGGCTATATAGTTGACATTATCTGTAAGTTTCTTAGTTCTAAATACAGCTGTTATTTCTAATTTTTTTTAAAAAATATTTAATATATATATTTACTAAATAATATTTTTAACTCTTTAAAAAATCTTATTTATATTTTTATAAAAATAATTTTTTTAAAAAAAGATTTTTTTATTTAATTTAAGATTTTTTTTATTTAATATAGTTATCTAGCGAGATAGTCTGCTGTTATTTAATTTAATATATTAATATTTAATAATTTATTATATTTATATTATTTACTAGCTTTTTTAATAGTAAGATATTTTTATATTATTTTTAAATCTATTCTATATTTTTAATTTTTAATATAATATTTTAAATAATTATTTTAAAACTTACGCCAGTACGGAGCGATAAAGTCAGATTATAATTATAATTTAAAATTTTTTTATTTTTTAAATTTTAATATATATTATAAATTCTTTCTTTCTGCTTCTAATTTTAATAATATATAATTATTAATAAAAAGTATTTTTTTTATATTTTTTCTGTTATTATCTATTCTAATATTAGTTATAAAAAATTATTTATAAATAATTAATAAAATTTAAAATCTTATTTTAGAAATTATTTTTAATATCTATATATTTAGATATATCAGCTTTTAATTAAATCAGATTTAAAATTATTAGATTTTAGTTTATTTTTATTTTTAAAGTTAGAAGAACTTACTGATCAGATATAATAAAATATAAAAAAAAATAAAGAATAAGAATAAAAATAATAAAAATAAAAATAAAAAAATAATTAGTAAGTAGTAAGTAGTAGATAATAAAAAATTAAAAAAAAAGAAGAGAAAAGAAAAAAAAAAGAAGAAATAAAAAAAAAATAAAAAATAAAAAAAAATATAAAGTATTATTAGAAAGATAAAGAGAAAAGTAAATAATAAATATTATTTAAAAAATAAAAAAAAGTAAATAGTTAAAAAGTTAATACTACTACTTTATTATTTTATAAAACTAAACGAATAGTAATAAATATAAAGTAGTTATAGAAACTTCTCAGTTTTAGAACTATTAAATAATAAGCTTAAATCTATACTAATTATATAGTATATAAACTTTAATTAAAATAGAAAGAAGTTAAAATAGTTTTAAACTATTATACTATATTTTTACTAATATAAAAAATAATTATTAGTTATAATTAGTATATAACTAACTGTAACTGTGCGCAACCCGCTTGCAACCTCAGGCTACTAACACCCTCGGCCTGCTATGTACCATGATGGAGTTTCCTATGGAGGAAGTTTTGTACTTCAAAACAGAGGAACCATGTTCAATTGCGTCTAATTCTTGAGCAAGCTCATGTCTCTACACTTTTCAGTTTGTGAGAATTCTTGAACGTGTCATTCATTTCATTATTTGGGACATATGGCTACCGCGGCGCCTGCCACCGCTTATTAAATCACTTGACCTGTGCAGATTGATATTTATGAGCAATCCAACTCCGTCTTATAGCCTTGACTACCAAACCATACCCTATTTCTTGTTCGGATTCTTGAAGTGACGCTTAAGTGGCTGCCAGCTGTGCTCATTGTATTCCTCCTGCACCTTCTGACAAGTCTTCAAGCCCCATTCGGAGACACCCACCATCAGACAGCTGCACCCATCGAATTAGCACTCAATCCACAAAGAGAGACACGGAAAAGACTCACCTCTCAAACATGAACGCCATACTCCCATCACCAACCTTCGTTGGCTTGAGCTCCGCATTACTCGCGCCCTCGAAGGCATCTGCATCCGGCCCGTGCGCACTCATCACATTGTGCAAGCTAGCTCCCGCAGGCTGGAACCCACCTCCCGTCTTGGCATCATAGTTCCCCGTAATCAACCCCATGAATTCGGACATGGTGTTGCGGTGGTACCAGGGCGGGCGGAAGGTATTCTCTTGCACCAGCCAGCGGGGCGGGAAGATGACAAAGTCGGCGATGGCGGTGCCTGCGTGGTCCGATGGGCCGGTTAGAACGGTGAAGATGGACGGATCCGGGTGATCAAATGAGATGGAGCCGATCGTGTTGAAGCGCCCGAGATCGTACTTGTAAGGGTAGTAGTTGCCGTGCCAGGCGACAATGTCGAAGGGGGTGTGCTGCTGCCGGGCGGAGTAGAGCTTGTTGGCGAACTTGCTGTACAACCGGTACTCGGAGGGTTCCTCTTCGTCGTCGAAGGCCGCTACGGGCGCCTGGAAGTCGCGGGCGTTGGCGAGACAGTTGGAGCCGATCGGGCCGAGCTCGGGGAGCTGGTAGTGGCCTTGGTAGAGCTCGCAGATGTATCCTCGCACTGGACCGGCGGGGAGAGTTACGCGGTACCTATCCAACTCTTTGTCAGATACTTACTTTATGGCCAAGGATGGTAGGTGAGGGCTTCATACCGCACGCCCCGGGGAATCACGCAAATCTCGTTCGGACGGACCACCAGTCGGCCCAATTCAGTCTGAATGTCCAGCACGCCGTGCTGAGGCACGATCAGAAAGTCGCCGTCAGCCGAGTAGAATGCCTCCTTCCCCATGTCCTTGCCCGCCGCATAAAGAATGATCCCCAGACCATGTTTTAAAGTAGGGTCACCGGCTCCAGCAACAAGATGGAGGCCGTGGACCCAGTCGACAGTCTCATCTAGATCGAAAGGATCCCATCGCAGTTGGTTAGGAATGTGGTGGAGCTGGTGTGTTTCTGTGGTCATGCGAGTATGATAGGAATCCTCTTCCTCGGCGACAAAATTCTGGTGGGCAGCTGCGGGGAGAATGCGATAGACCCATGTTTGTCGGTTCTCGTGTCTGGGGGCGGTGAAAGCTGTACCGGACAGCTTCTCTGCGTACAAGCCATAGGGGGCCTTCTGGGGGGAATTCTGTCCTACTGGAAGAGCGCCTTCGACGGCTTCGGTCCTATGGGGAGGGGAGAGCCGTCAGTCAGTCCGCCAGATAACCGGGTAAGAAAGACCATACTCATGATAAGAATCGAAGCCCGTCTGGTAGGAATACGGATCGGGATGGGAGAACTTGGTCACTGGCATATTGTCAAATGACCTGCAAGATGGATACGTTATGAGAATATGATCGAGGGGTGTATTAGAAATGATACAGAAGTCAAGAAATCAAAGATCAGATATAAGGCTGTTAAGCAATGCTTAAAGTGAGGTGATGGATTAAAAGAGCTGTACGAGCTGCCCCTCCAGCTCACATGCCGGATGATATAATGGTGGAACGCGACAATCGCGGGACTGCGGAGTCGCTTTGCGGGGGAAACTCGCGGAATTGCTGTTGGCGGGGAAGACCCAGTGCGGCCACATTCCGCTTACTGCAAAGTGCATGAAAGAGTGTGAGATGACAATCCCAGCAAATGCTTCTCAAATATCAATGAGAAGCATCAACCTCCAGGGATGGCCTTATGCCCAGAATACTTCATAGATCTAAACATGGCAAAGTCATTACTTCAAGAGGGTGGCCTGTTGAACTGGGGAGCTTCCCGGACGGAAGCCTTCCGCGATCTCTTCCTCCCAACCGACAACCGTCCTTTTCCGCGGATTGCCGCATGTTTCCAGAACACGCATTGTAAAGAGTGCCGAGCGAGCAACGAATGCAAGGACTGAGTTGGCACGCAGCAAGATGATCAACTAAACATCTTGAAGCTTATATGAATAAAAGTCAAACAGAAATGTCGTCCCTGAACCCTTGCGACTCAGCCGAACCAACTCTGCGGATCTCGGTTTCGAGACGATGATTCTCTGTACCGAACGACAAACAAACGATTCTAGAAACACCTAAGAGCAGCTCTCTTCCCGATAACCGTACCCAGACACTGGCTGGTCAATTGACCAGATGTACGAATCGTTCTTCTGCCTGAACGATACAACCGTGGTCATGTTTCTATGCCCTGAGGACTAGTCAGATGGAGTCGGGTCGCGTATGGAATATGAAGATTGTGTCTGTGGTTCCACCGCAACGTAAAGAAACAGTCATTCCGGAGAAGGTACCCGGGCTTTCGTAGTACCTGCGATCATCGTATCCAAGTACTCTCAAATCTTTCCCAAACGCCCCATCTTCCACAGAAAACTATTTTTCTGTGCTGTCGCGACCGTGCTCTGTAAACCTGCAGGCAACAATGACATCCGTACCTAACTCTCCACCCGAAGCCTCATCGTCACGGCTTGCACTCATCGACCGATTCCCACCAACCACTTACAAAGGCGTGAAAGACCTGAACAAGCTCATCGTGGCTCGACGCGACCAGCTGTATGAGGAAGTCGAAGGTGCCATTCGATACCTTTCGTTCAAGGATGTGTCACCCCAACAATTCAACCATATTGTGGAACGGGGGGAGGGACTGAGCAGCCACGTTCGCCTGAATTACCTTCGCGATATCGAAACCTTGATCGTCAGAATCCCCGCAAGAGAGACTGAAACGGCCTACCTCAGCTTCAGTAACATCGTCGTATGTGCCTCGCACAAGATGGGCCTGGGTCACAAAGAGACCTGCCTCCTTGGTGCCACAACATTCTAAAGGAGGCTGACTCTTCATTCACGAACTTCCGCAGCCGACCATCACGCCAATGGCCAATCTGAGTGATCGAAGCGGCAATACGATCCTCGGACTCGATGCTGCGACTCCGAGCCGCTGCCGCGTGGTGGGCTGCCCACTCTGCTGCCGAAGTGAAGCTTTTTCTTCTCACTGAGGTCAACCGGGACACCAAGGAGGTCATAGTCGAGCAGCATGCGCCCAAGCGCTGGACTACCCTAACACGCGCTTGCACTCGCGCAGTGGTGCTGGCCGAGTGTGGAAGGCTAGCAGAGTGTCGACTGCTACGATCCGGACTCAAGGAATCGACTCTCCCACAATACAAGGAAGACCAGTTGTTCTGGAGTTTGAACGTGTTTTTGGAAGGGCACCAAATCCGCCGCTCGAACAGGACATTGTGCTCTCAGAGAAGAAAGTCTTAGAGTGGGCAGCGCTCTTTAGCCGTTGAACAGGAGCATGATATCACGACTGATGATGTTGAAGTTCGCGAAACAGCATTGATTACTTCTCGAGGGCTACTCTGTGTATTGCGGTGGATTTTCAAGATGTGATTTCGATTTATTTTCTAAGCTCGATCGGGCCATTGAGGTGTTGGGGATATTTTCAAGAAAATGGAAGATAGCTAGCTGCATGCAGCTCCAGCGAGAATACAAAGTGCAAACCCAATTATTTAAAACATATAGTCATAGATTAAATGCTTTTCCAAGGTACTGTACACTATTGGCGTCTCTTGTATTGCATGAGGCAAAAGTGGCTTCTGACCGCTCTTTAGACCGCCTTATCCGGCAGAACGCTCGCGACTTCGCGACAAAAACCACGGAATTAAGCGGACTTAAGAAGTAACAGTCCAGAGAAATTGGCTCCCGAAACTGTTCAATTTGGGCGGTGGCAGAAAATGACTCCAGCACGCGCCTGCGCATGGCGGTAGAAACTCATAATGGCAATAACAAGGCATCCATAGATAAGGAGTGTATCAAGATATGGGGAGTAGTTTCACCTGAGTTGTATCTTGGTCAATGATTCTCTTTGCTACTAGCACTATTCTAATATCTCTGATCTATCACCCCCGAAGGTAGGAAGCAATGGCTGTTACTGGCCGATCACATGCGCGTGCCTGGATTAGATCAATCTACTGATCTTCCGCGTCGGCGCATCCGCTTCCTTCCAATTCTCCGCGGTGACTGCCACCCCCGGCCTCACTTGTCGCACGTTCTAGGGGATTGCAGGCTTTGAAAAACTCTCTTTTTGCCAGGGACTATGAAGATGACTTTTGGTTCTTGGTTACGAAAGCGTCCTAGGTTGCTTTGGGACTTCTCCGCTTCGAACTCCCCTGGCTAGTAACACCTCCTGGTCTTCCACTCTTGGTGAATTCACTAATCTGTGTTAATTGTAAGTGAGAGATTCTCAGCTCAAGGTACACATTTACTGACCTGCTCACCTCATTACTACCAGATTCGTGCCTTCCTCCTTCAACCTCTCTACCTGACCTTAACACTACGCCTTGACTTTCATCACCACTTTTTCCTACCTTACCAACCTTCCATTACCAGCTACTATTCCGCCTCTCACTACACAACTCCGTCAACACAAGCAAGCGCAACGTACTCACGATGACGACGTCTGCCTCCTCTACTCCAAGAGCCAAACGCGTCGAATTCGCCGAACCTCTCACCTCCTCTCCCCACCGATCCTACACCAACGCGACCACCAGCAATAATGTGACCGAAACGACCCCCCACACTGACGCGAAGGACAGTGCAATAGTCAAGGACATGGCCTATTGTGCGTCTGGCCTTCTCTACGCTCTTCACGAAAAGACCGTGGATGAAATCCTTTCCGATGAAGCCAGCCAACATTCCTCGCGGTTCGACGACTACAGTCAAATTCCCGATCACAATCATACCCCGGGCTACAGTCGTAGCCCCGACTGGTCGCATGGGACGCAGCGACAGTCGCCGACAACGCGGCAGCTTAGCTCACGAAACTGGGCGCTGGGCAAGCGAATCATACCTTATCACGGGCCAGACTCTGATTCGGGAGATGACTACACGTCCGAGTCAGGATCTGCGGTGAGCTCTGAACTTGGGTTCGAGTCTGTAGCACAATCTCGACCTGAATCGAAATCTAAATCAAGTGCGGAGCCCGCCATGTTGCCCCCTGATAGTCCCGAGCAGCACTACCTGCACGCCGATATTGAATCCATAGACCTCCTCAAGTCACCTTCACCGTCACTTTCACCGGAGCCCGGATCCTACTCTACTGCGCGCGAGCACATGGGGAGCCAAGATGCGTATGACGATACTAGCGAGTTCGAATTCGACTCTGAGTGGGAGGAAGATTACGACCAGTTTCCATCCGTGAGCCGGCCGCAGGTGAGAGAGCTTGGTTTCGCACTGTGTACGAGCGACTTCATGCGCAAAGGCATTTATCCAGTGAAGAGATCGGAGAAACGCGCATTCGTCGATTATGCCTCGCAGAAGGCGGTGGAAATCGGGATGACGGAGGATGAATTTGAACGGATGATGAGGGCTTTAAGAGGGGTCTACCTGCTTCAGTGGGGTGAGAACAAGGGTAATGACTCAAAGGTGGACCCGGAATCAGGATCCAAGCCAGACTCTGATCGTGGACCAGAGAGGGGTTTGGTCAGCCCAAAGGACCCATCAGCTGTGACGAGCGAGAACCAGCAAGCGGCATCGGGACGTAAGTCCGTTGAGTCACTCCCAGATGCCAATCTCGCAGATGACCAGGGAGAGGACGTGATTGCTGGGACCAAACAGGACGAATCTATACCAAAAGACATGGAAGCGTCAGTGTCTGAATCACTTCAGAGGTTGGACTTTGCGTCAGCAGATGAGTCAGGGAAAGGCTCTGCGACGTCGCTTGATAAAGCAGGCCCCGCATCGCCCAATGGGAAGATTATGGCAACACCAATTGATGTTGACCTAGCAATAGCATCCCCGACCACAAGCAAGTCTCACAAAGTGGGCACCGAACAGATCGACCAGAAAGGACCGCCGAGCGGTAAGGGCCTTGAAGAAAAATCAACAAAGAAGTTGAAGATGTCTGTCGATGACTCATCTAATGGTGGAAAGAAACGGAAGCAAGGCGAGAGCCCTCTGCTTTCCGAGGACCAGCCAGGCAATGCAAGTCATTTCGAGAAGTCTAAGAGAAGGAAGAAGACACGCTCCTCGTCTGAAGGTCATACCTCTTCGGATCGAGCTTCAACGTCATCCGTGCAGCTGAACAGAGGTGTGCAACCTCAGAAGAAGCAGTCGGAGAAGGCGGCAAAGGAGAAGGCAACGAGCTCAGGAAAGACAAAATCTCTGCAGAGCAAGCAGGCCTACAAACTTGCAGATGATGGCATCGAATGTGTCGGACAGTTGACCGCCGAGCCAAAGCAAAATCCCAGAATGGCTGATGCGACCGAACAGCTCAGGCAAACCATCATTTCTGCCAACTCGATGCAATCGAAGAAGGCCAGCGAGAGTGTCATACCCCAGAAGTCTACAACTCAGCAGGCCATTCAGATTGCCAGATCCTCGAACTCGAACCAGTCCAGCGGCACCCACAGGGCCGGAGGTTCAAAAGTCACTGCACGACCTGCGCAAGCAAGGGACTCTGAGAAAAGCGGCAACACTAAGAAGGTGGGCTCAGCAAAGGGACATTCGAACAACCATGATATCGCCGAGCTTATCGATTTGACGAGGCCCGAGCAAGGTAAACATATCAACAAGGCAAAAGATCCCAATCTTCACAAGCCTGGAACGCCTGCGATGACCAAAGGGTCTAACCTAGCCGAACTTGAAGGGCATATCTCGGATATCCAAGCTCAGATCCGGCACCAAGGCTTGCTCAAAGCGAAGCAGGCGGAAACAAGACGGGGGAACCCGAACAAATCACCAAGACTTTCGAAGAATGGGAAAGCGAAAGGTCGATCAGCCAAGAAGTCTACTCGAACAGAACATTCGGATTTTTCGACACCGATGAATCGCAAAGTCCAACCACCAGCGATGAGGTACGGTCCATATTCTTCAGTGTAGGGCAACCAGCCACCAAGACTGGCTCAATCAGTGGTTCTACCGCTGCTGTACCTTCTAACCTAATTTTGTCTGATTGCTCCGAGCTGAGCGATGCTCCGAGTGACCTCCCTGACTCGTATCCTTCAACACCGCCGCCTGCGTCATCCTCAATTTCGCCATTAACAAATGTATCTGCTGTCTCTGAGCCCGAAACCTCAGTCGATGCGACTACGAATATTGATAATGGACCCACCCTTACCTCCCGACCACCACGATTATCTCAAGCACCAAAAATATCTCGCTTCTTTCCCCAACCTTTGATTGATCCGTCCTCTTGTCTCCCATTCCAGCCTATCTCCGCCCCGACATTCGGTCTGGTCCAGGAACAGCTCGCTCACGATCCCTTTCGCCTCCTCATTGCTACCATATTTCTTAATCGTACCCGCGGTCATGTCGCCCTCCCCGTCCTCTTCCGCGTTTTTGACATATACCCCTCCATCTTGGCCTTTGCGACTGCAGACCCGACCGAGCTGACCGAGCTAATCCGTTGTCTCGGCTTCCAACACCAACGCGCCAAGAAATGTATTGCCCTCGCACAGACTTGGCTTGCTCGGCCTCCTGCCCGTGGTTGTCGGTATCGTAAACTCCACTACCCGAACCTGAACGACGGTCGTAATGTCCGCCGCGATGAGTGTCTAGATGATGAAGATGAACGTGTGGGGTGGGAAATCGCGCATCTTCCTGGTGTAGGTGCTTATTCCTTGGATAGTTGGAGGATCTTTTGTCGAGATGAATTGAGGGGCGTTGGTAGAGCGATGACAACGACTGGATCAGGTACTGTTAATGAAGGTGCGGACCCAAATGGGAATGTTAGTGTGGGAAGTGGAAGCGCAGCAGGTGATACTGCGGAGGTGGTAAAATTTGTGCCCGAGTGGCAGAAGGTGTTGCCTCAAGATAAAGAGCTACGAGCCTACCTAACTTGGATGTGGTTGAAGGAAGGGTATGTCTGGGACTGGCTTACGGGGGAGAGAACGGTGGCCGGGGAGAAGGTGATGAGAGCTGCCAAGAAAGGTGGAATCGCGAGGGAAGTGGGAGATGGGAATTGGATGCTAGAGACATCGCCGGTCAAGAAGGCCATGAATGGGTTCACCATGGGTGGTTAGATGTCTCTTAGTGGTATCGGTGTATGCTCTTTAACACCTATCCAGGTCTAAGGTTAAGGTAATGGAAATTGGCCTGCGTTCCTTCTGTTGATTGCATGTGAGTAAGAGCCTTGTAAGCCGTCGAACATGGTCTGACGAGAAGAATTGCTCTTCCGCTTGAGCTTGAAAGGACATCAACCCTGGATACCTTTCCTGGTCGTTTGTTCCATATACCTCAGCTGACTTAAGGCATAATAGATCTGTCCAGTAAGTTTTCGCTCATACCTGAATCAAAAGCCCCTAATGCTTTATGCTTCTCGGCTATCATGAAGTTCAAGGAACAATGCCTTTGTCGTAGCATCAGCACCACATACTCCAGCAAAGACATTCTCACCATCGCAGCACAAACAAAGAACCCCAGCCTGTCTATAAGACCGACCTGCATCCCTTCCCCCCAACCAAAACTACTCTAGCACAACAACAGCTAGCATCAAAACCGACCTCCCTACAACAGTCCAATCCCCTAATCAACCAACCAGACCAAACAGAAAAAAGTTATATCCATATTCTCAAAATGACTCTCATCACCCAGCCCATCCGCTGCTCCCAGCGCTCCCGCTACTTCACAGTGCCTCGCCTGGCACAATACCCCATCACGCGAGCCAACATGGCGGCGCGGAAAAGACGAGCCGCTGATTTGAAGCAGATGGCGGTGTTCCAGGCTGGCGCTTATGTGGTGACTGCGCATGGGGATGTGGCGATGACGGATGCTCCCTGGCTTGCCGAGACGCCTGAGATGGATACGGATATGGATATGGTCGATATGGTGGGTGCCTAGTGGTGGGGTTTGCTAGCTAGTTTGTTTTGTTGTAGCTTTTTTTGGTCACTGCGAAATTCCCTATGCGTATAATAATCATTCTATATACAGTGGGAAGGTGGTGGGGAAAGGTTGGTAGACAAAATTGAGTTATTTCCAGATATATGCTTTCTTTGTGGTTTGTTTGTTTGTTTGGTTTTATTGTGAGAGATTGGTGCCAGGTGGTTTCTCGGAGGATAGCTTTTCTAGATTTATATACCTGTCGGTTTGACGCTGTATGTTGTATTTATGTCGGGGCGATCCTCATTAGGGAACGGCGTAAGGATAGGATAAGCTACATGCACGGGCTATTTCAGGCAAGCTGCGACCCACCTCTCAAGAACTTAAGAATAACATCAAACCCCTCCGGCTCTTTAATCCAATGGCCATCCCCCTCTGCCCCAGCATACTCCATCCACTCCACCGCCCCCGCGGCAAGCCCCTTGACAACCTGCAACGCCTGCCTCCCCAGCTCCACCGGCACCCAGATATCATCTGTCCCGTGCCCCAATAAAACCGCGTGGTGAAAAGAGGCAACGAAGTACCTTGACTTTCTACCTCTTCATAAGACTGCGAGAATCCAAGCGTCTGAACACAGAACCCGCAAACCAGCCGCTGAATCCGGAGCATGTCATCTCCAGCCGCCCGCTGAATCAACCCCTCAATCTCCCTGGCAAAGGGCACCCACCCACAGAACCCAACGACACCACCAAGACACCGCTCGATCCTTCCCCCCGCGCAGAACAAAGTCCAGAGAGCGGTTGCCATGCCCTGGCTAACACCCCCAAGATAAACGTGGCTTGCTCTTCCATCCAGTAAGCTGATTTCCTGCTCGAGGATATCGAGGATAAAAGAGACAGACTCCCTGAGCCCCTCAATCTGCAGGTCCTGGCGTTCTTGGACGTCGGAGAGGGAATACGCATCGAACCAGGAACAGATCTCTTCCTGGAAGCGCGTGGAGAGGCGGTCGCGCGAGGTGGGGAATACCCAGCGCCAGGTGGAGAGGGCATCAGGGAGGGATTTGTTGTGCGAGGTTAGAGACGAGAAAAGCTCGTCGGCGAATTCGGGGCCGTTGCTTCCGCGGCCGTGGAGGAGGATGGCTGTGTGCGTGTGGGTGGTTTGGGGCGGATGGATGTGGGGGGTGGGGAAGGCCATGGTTCCTTGTGCTGCTGGTTGGGGTTGGAAAGCTTGGACGTTTTGTGAGTTTTGTGAGTGAGATGATGGTTTCATTCAGGGGAAGACAAATCATGAATATGAATACTAAGTCATTGAGCTAGGCTAAAGGGAAGGTGATGAAGAGGACGTTATTTTGTTGGTTCGGATGAGCTGCTGCCGCTCTGAGCGCTTATGATTCGCGTAATATTAGCGTTGGGGCGACCGTCAAATCAGAGGCATGTGCGTGGACCCGGAACGGACTTCTTTCTGCTCTTTGTTGAAATCAGAACATAATGTTCTTGGATGGTGTGTCTGTTGATCGACTACAGTACGTGTTCGGCCGAAGTGTGGAGCCGTAGAAGAACCCATGCGGGGTAAACTGGGAACCTATATAAAATCAGTATACCAGACGGTTTGCATGAAGATCTCACTACTTGTCTTTCGAAATCCTCGTTCTGTACGCTGTAGGCATTTCTGAAAAATTGATAATTTAGGAAGAAGATCCCCGATGAGACTCTGTAAGCAAGCGGACACTAAGTTTAGACCTGGAATAGCTACACAGGTCGTCAGAACTAGCAAGGCAGGTGAGTTGGTAGTGAGAAGTCAGCCTGATCCCTCCGCATTCATGCTCACCCACCTGATATCGCTTTCAAGAGACACTTTCACAATGGAGGTTACATACGACCACATGGTGTGAAGCATACGGTCTCTTTGGCCGTACTCAAGGATTCAGACCACAAGGCGAGAGAAAGAGCCGAATATCGAGTACGCAGATTGCATTGTATTCGCTGTGATAGATGGTTCGGAACATGCTGCACTGTAAAGGCTTTGATACTAGCTACACTTCACCCCCAACCAGGGCCCTATCCAGAACTGCTGCTCCGTATGAGAGAAACATGCTAGCCACGTTGAATCCCAGCAAGATAGTGACCGTGTCCGAATATGTCACAAAGAGTGAAAGATTGGCAGTAAGGAAAGCCCGCCACCATTCCCCCCGGATCGCAACCATGGACTGTCTGGTTAGCTGTGAAAGTAGATTAGACGAAAAGAATCGACAGGTGGAATCGCTTACCTTTGACAGGTGACTTAGTTTCTCTCAACCGAGAACATCAGACGGATCGCTGACGGCATCGACTTCGTCCTGGTAGGGGTCGGCAACGCCCGCTTCATCCGTGAGAATAACTAGGATGTAGTTGACGCTGTCAATGATATTTCCATCGTACCCTTCACGCTTCTGGAGCATCTGAGAGAAGCTCTTGCGATGCATGTTCACGGTCATGGCTCTGGCCTGCGGTGATATAGGCGTGGCAGCCACAAGAGTAGCAAAGGTAGCTAGGGCTGCGATGACAGTTGCCTTCATCTTGACTGAAGAGATATGGGATGTGACACAGAAGATATGAGAGAGAACGGTAGAAAGTCTTTGGGGAGCTCGTAAGCAGAGATGATGTTCTGGAGATGAAGATTAGATGAGTCCTGCCGGGCACATTCTCATATCTCTGGATTTGTAGGAATACACAGCTCAGCCGGCTAAATCCATAATACTGGTACCATTGCGATATCGTTTGCGTGGATGAGAATTCCTACATTACCACAAGCTGTGACTGTGAAACCCCGCACACCCTGGTCTTCGCCCGGTATCCTGCTGCGTAACTCATGATCATGCCCAATACTGTGATTCCAAGGGGACTGTATCAATGCGGCACCCGAAGCGATTGTGTGTTTCCTCTGCGGAAAACAACTTGTACTCCGAAGTCTGTCGTTTTGGTCAGTCTAGAGCGAGATAAGCTCCAAAACACTATGATAGGACATTGTTTTGGTTCGAGTATGCCTTGGAAGTGCAGGCTTAGCATGCGAGTGAGACCGTGAAATCATGAAATCAAGAGACTAATGTCATGCAATGTAACATCAAGTTATTGAATCACGTCCATCATGCATGTCTGTTATCGAGAGCAGGGTAGTTGAATGCAGAAGACGACGAAGCGAAACGCTACTAAGGGTCATAATCTCGACACTAGCACGTCCAGATACCACCATTAGACTTCATTTCGAATGCATGTCTCCTTATCAGTCAAACGCGTCGTCGGCCACCTATAGTCCGTTCCTAGCCATCAAACCCCGCAATTAAACTCGCTCTGACACAGGAGAATAGGGGCCCCCTCAAAACCTCCCTTCTTTCTGCTCTCATCTTTCTGTGCATCAATATTTCTCTGCTTTTGTCGAATCTACTTTCATATCTAGCATATTCAACTATCCGGAGTAAGCCATGGAATTCAAACCGCCTGCGTATCATCCTCTCATGTCTGACTCGAGAGACTTTGAGCCCTCGACAGATGACGGCCAGGAAAGTGCTTCCAATGATAGGCGCGTTCTCATGCGACATCAGACCTTACGCGGCTGGAAAAAGCATATACTGAGCCCAGTGGTCATCACCCTCATTGTCCTCTGTCTTCTTGTGTGCGGATTAATTGTTGCTGTCCTGGTAAAACTTCATCCTACTGATGGCCAATGCTCGCGGCAACTGTCATCTTGGTGTGAGTGCTCAGCGAAGAAGAGCCAACTACCGGATTTGCAACTAACACGCTCAACAGCACCTGCACTCGATGCCGTTGAGTATATCGACTATGACTTTGACGGTGCCTTCAATGCTACTAGCATATACCGTGGGCCTCCGACCCATGAAAGAGAATCCGCCTGGTTCAACCTGACGTACAGTGAGATTGACCCTTACTCCAACTACTTAGTTTCTTTCTTCTCTCTGACCGATTTCCTCACTCCCAGAGCATGCTGTTGAAATCCCTCCCGAGAAGCTCAGTGCTCTGAACAAGTCTGAAGCGGATCACCTGCAACATGTTCCACCAGAAGTTGGGCCTGGATACATTGGGCTTCTTGAGGTATTTCATCAGCTTCATTGCCTGGTGAGGGATTACCTTTTCTAGCGCCACCCCAGTTCTCCCATACTTGCTGTTGGGGTATGGACACAGCATGAAACGCTAACGAGAGGGCAGAACATTGTGCGCATGTACACCTGGTGGCAGGCAGGTAAGTATGACGAGCCGCCTGAGGGTCTGGTGCGAAACGAGCTGAAAAACCGCATTCATGTGGACCACTGCATCGAGTCGCTGAGAGTTGCGCTCATGTGCCAAAGTGACGTTTCCTTGCTCTACGTCCAGATTGGGGGTGCGGCCGGAATTCGGGCAGACTTTGCCTCTCACCATCGATGTAGGGACTTCCGGAGGATAGAGGAGTGGATCGACGAGAACTGGACCGTAGTATGAATCTGTGGGGAGGGCAGAAATCCATGCCACACAACCACACATGTGCAGTTGGAACCGAGAGCGTTGGTCGTTGCTGTCAAGCGTTTTGCTCCCGCTTCAACCCGATGCTTGTTTGCTGCTGTACATTAGCTTGAACCCTAGCCCGACATATAGTTAGCTAGTGCATGGAATGATAGTGATATGAGATCCACATATTGTACTATGTACTGTATTCTGGGGCTCTCTAGCTTTGCCTTACAGAATTTGATTCCCGATGTTAATTTAATTATAGCATTACACCGTTGCGGACCATGTGATCCAGCCAAAGTCGATTTTCCGTCCTTTCTTTCTTTCCCCTTTTTTTTTTTTTTTTCTTTCTTTTTTCTTTTTTCATTTCGATCAGATTTAGGGGAAAAACAAACCCTTCAGATCTTCCGCCTACAATGGAGTTGAAGAAAACCTGATTGTTGCCGTTTGTTCCGGAAGGTGATATTGACCAAGGATGGGGCAAGATTGCGTAGCAGCTAGTTGGTATTGCACATGCATAATGTGCACCACACTACAACAGCTTTTACTTTTCACGGGCAGTGTGTGAGTTTCAGACAATGGAATAAGCAGGCTGGCTACAACCAATAACGTCCAGTCGATAAGGCAAGGCAAGGCTAAGCAAGTACTAGGTACCTAGGCAATATAATGTACGATGTACGGTAAAGTACAGTGATCTCTAGCCGTTCTAGGCATCCCGCACTTATCAGGATCTAGAACTCCGACGGAGGAGCACATCGCACATAGGACCCAGGGTCGGTGTTTGCTTCTCACGACCCTACTGAGCCCTGCTCACTACCCTCATGGACTTGACCCGAGCATCTTATCATTTAATCTTAATGAGGGGTGGACAGCTTATCATCGGCTTATCAACTCAAACAAATCCAACCCGCAAACGCCGACGTTCTTGCTTCATCCCGTGCGCCACTGTCGATCCCAGGGGCGCAAATTCAGGCTCAAGCATATGCAGGTAGGGCTGAAAGGGTAATTGCTCACCCCGCAAGCACGATATTTTATAGGTAGTTCTGATTCAGTCGATTCAGATCCCCATGCTCAAGGCTCCGGGGCCGTCTGTTTCTACTTAATCAAATTACTAGCGACTCTGCATGATAATATAGAGGCATTGAGATGGAATGAGAGAGTTCACTGTCTCTCGAGCAGAGCAAATGGCCAACTCTGCTAGGCTGCACTACCCTTGGGATGCAACGGCACCACCACGCCGTTCAAACGAACCCAATCCAAAAGACGGTCGAACCTCTTACACTTATGAAAAGCTTGGAAATCTTCTCGGGCAGGCACCTGGGAGGGTGACTCGCCCCCTTTCTCATACAACAGGTATGGGGTCACATCGGCATTGCACATGAGCGCAAGCCGAATAGTCTCAATGCAGTGGTCGACATGTGCCCGAATTGCCAGCGGGGAATTCTGCTTCAGGATGCGGGGAAGACGCCCTTCCGGATATTCGTCGCGTCCAATGTACTGGCGCAGAACATTGAGGCAGTGAAGGTGATGAAAGACCTCGACCCCGGCCACGTAACCCTGAATGGGTGACTCGGCTGACACTGGCACAAACCCTTGTTCAGTGCTGCGGTTGAGGAGGGGCAGGCGCTCAGGGGGTACAACCACACTGGGCACTGAGAATGACGAGAGAGGCAACGTGGAACGCGTTAGTCTGCGAAGTGATACTTCGATTTTCCCCTCACTGTCAAACATCTCATCTGATAGTGGTCAGGACGAACATACCGTCAACTAATCGCTTCCACCTTGCCTCCATCTGCTCGGTAGGGGCACCGGTATATCCCGAATTCTGCGTGGCGAATATACTGACCCAGTCCCGCTGCTCAAATTCGACTGCTTCAAGTAGCGGGGCTTTCTCATGGTGGAAAAGTCAATGAGGGAGGGGTGGAAGAACATTAACTGTAGAGTACATACACCAAATAGAGAGCTGGGCAGCACATTCACGGTCGGATAACTTCCAACTTTGCGCAGTCGATAGCATCACAACTCCCGCGAGAAACATTAGTAGGCAAACGAGGCTCCAGGTCACCTGGAGACAACGAGAACCAAAGCGACTGATATAGACAGTGTTATCAGCAAAGTCTGTGTCATCGTTCTCATCGGTGTTGATCATCCGCTCATAACCTTGTCTATTGTCCTTCATTCTGGCTGGGTAAGAAAAGAAAAGCAGCTGAGCCAGAGAACGTGGTTTTTGGTTGAGGATATGTCCATGCCATACACACTCATACTGTCGGACTTTTAAATAGATGCTGCCCAGAGTCGAGTGACTAACTAACTAGCCTGAGAAAGGCACTCTGGGTCTCATCGGCACCTACTGCTAGTAAAGTACAGTAAGTGTTACTCCACCAAGGCAGTTACTAGGTATTAAGTTACTGTACACTAGTTACTCCCTACTACTAGGTACTTATCAAGCTAGCGCTGGAAATAATCCCTGTCAGTGTTACACCCAGTCCGCATGCCATGCCATGCGTAGTACTTACTGTACTGTATTGTACTAATCCTCCTGGACCATCTCCAGGCTCCAACCCTTCTCCTTTCCCCATTTCCGTCACTTCCAAGTTCCACCGGCTCCGTACGGACCTTTCCCCCATTTTTTCTCAACCAACACATCTACAACTCAACCCAAGGTTTGGGTTTGTTCCGGATGGAATCTTTCACTTGTACCGACGACATTTCTTTTGGTCCTGCAGTCAAGGGCTGTCGTGGGGACTTCGACTTCACGCTCAAATTTGAAACTATCATTCTCTCAATCCTCCCATCAGCAACGTTTGTTGTTCTCTCAATCCCTCGGGGTATTTGGCTGGCTCGTAAATCAACTGTCAAGGGCAATGTAATCTTCCAGTCGATCAAACTTACAGCAGCAGTCATTTTCCTGATACTGCGACTGGTGCTTCTAGCCCTGGCAATTATCGAGCCATTTGAGTTGCCTGCATTGTTCATCACGGCCAACTCACTGGGCCTCGTCACGGCAGTTGGAGTTTCCATCCTAACGTATCTCGAGCATTCTCGCTCGCTACGACCATCAATTATCCTCAGCGCGTTTCTCTCGCTAACTATTCTTTTTGACATTGCCCAAGTTCGATCCCTCTGGCTCCTGGCTCACACGAACTTCCAATTTGTCTATGTGCGACTTTTCGCTACAGTGATTGTCTGGAAGGCATTTCTCTTTTTGCTGGAGTCACTGCACCACCAGAGATGGTCCAAGTGCGACCACAAGACCCACAGTCCAGAAGAAATCTCTGGCCTGTATGGACTAGGCACCTTTTTATGGCTCGTCCCCCTTGTTCTGTCAGGCTACAAGAAAGTCCTGGAATTGTCTGATCTTTACCTGCTGGATCGAAGCGTGTCAATCGAAGCCCTGCAGAAAAGCTTTGCCAAGCATACTCAGCGCGCCGTTTCCAACGGAGACCAACAAGGCTTGGCTAAAGCAGTTGCTCGCACGTTAGCAATCCCTTTCCTACTGCCCGTCGTTCCTCGCCTCGCGCTACTCGGCTTTACACTTTGCCAATCCTTTCTCATCGAGACGATCCTCAAGTGGCTCGCTAAGTCAAAAACTGCCCTGACAGTCAAGGAGGGATGTGCGCTCATCGGAGCGACAGTATTAGTGTACGTGGGAGTGCCAATCCTCACAGCGCTCTATTGGTATCTCCATGAACGGGCCTTATTCATGATCCGGCCATGCCTAGTATCGGCAATCTACAAAAAGACCACCCAGCAACCAATCCCCGCTGGGGATGACAAGGCAGCTGTCACGTTGATGAGCACCGATGTCGAAAGGGTCATGATGGGTCTTATGCAGCTGCACGAATTCTGGGCCAACCCCCTCCAGGTGGCGATAGTGAGCTGGCTTCTTCAGCGTCAGATCGGCACCGCCTTTGTGGCGCCGCTCATTGTTGTCATCCTCGGCGCCATTATGTCAACGGTCGTGATGCGGTTCGTTGGTCCTAAGCAGATAGCTTGGATGCAAGCAATCCAGAAGCGGGTCGGGCATACCTCAACCGTGATTGCTACCATGAAACCCTTGAGAATTTCTGGACTTACCCAGCCAGTGGAAGATTCCATTCGGGGATTGCGGCGGGACGAACTGCACGCTGGAGGAAGGTTCCGAACCTTTCTTGTGGCCGCAGTGGGGATCGGATTCATGCCGGTGCTTCTTAGCCCTATCTTTGCCTTTGCGTTTAGCTTGGGCAATTTGAACACCACCACCATTTTCACCTCCCTCGCCTATCTTCAGCTTCTTTGTGGGCCATTCTCCACCCTCTTCCAAGTCGCTCCCCAGCTGCTTGCGGCCTTTACATCTCTGTCAAGAATCCAGATATTTCTCGAGGGAGAGTCGAGACACGACTATCGCCGTCCCCTCATGTCCGATGAGCCCTGGAAAGAAAAGGCTGCAGGGGAGAAGTTGCCCCCAGTGGTAAATATCACGGCTGGGGGCTTCGGCTGGCAATCAAACGTGCTCACCTTGAAGAACATCCATGTTTCGTTCTCCGCAGGATTGAATATGATTTATGGTTCAGTTGCCTGCGGAAAGACCACACTGTGTAAAGCGCTGTTAGGAGAGATTCCGTTCACGGAAGGTGAGATCTCCCTACGGACTAGGTTCCGCCAAATTGGATACTGTGAACAAGTTCCCTTTCTTCCCAATGCGAGTATTCGCGATGCCATTCAAGGGTACTCTACATTTGATGCTGAAAGGTATACGAGCGTGATCGAGGCCACAATGCTTTCTCGCGATCTGCAGCTGCTCCCTCAGGGTGACCAGACCCAGATTGGCAGTGATGGGATCGCACTCAGTGGCGGCCAGAAACGGCGAATCGCGCTTGCCAGAGCATTATACCTTCAGTGTGACCTGTTGATCCTGGACGATGTTCTCAGCGGACTGGACGCGACAACCGAGGAGCACATTCTTCACGCGGTCTTCGGTCCTTCAGGGATCCTGAGGGCCAGAGGGGCGGTCGCGATCTTCTGCACCAGTGCCCTTCGGCATCTTTCTGCAGCGGACTATATCGTTTCATTGGGAGAGAATGGGAAAATCGTCGAGAAGGGGCCACCCGGCGATCTCCGCACCCTCACTTTGCAAACGGCCGCCGCGAGCGAAAGAGGAACGATTTCTCGTCCTTCCTCTCCACCATCCGCACCGACAAACCAATCTCCCACAGCACATGGTTACAAAGCAGTCAGTCCAAAGATCAAGAGCGGGAAATCGAGCCGAGCCATTGGAGATGCTGCCGTCTTCTTGTACTACTGCCGCAGCATTGGCCCTTGGCTGCTCATCAGCTTCGCCACATTCGGCGTTCTGTGCGGGTTTCTCTACAACTTTCCCACGATCTGGATCGGCTACTGGAGTACTGATACCTTCGGCCAATCAAAGTCCTTTTACCTCGGAATCTATGCTTGTCTCCAGGGTCTGGCCCTAGCCACCATTGTCAGCGAGGCCGCCATCGGCATGCTGGCCATAATCCGTACCTCGGGATCGCGCTTGCACGACGCATTGCTGCGGACAGTCATTGCCGCTCCCTGGTCCACCCTATCCCAGACCGACACAGGGGTCCTCACTAACCTGTTCTCGCAGGATATGACCTTGATTGACGGAGAGTTAGCTCAGGCGCTGATTAATACTTCCCTGCAGGTTTGGATTGCCATCGGTGGGGCCGCGGTGATCGTCGCCGGCTCATCGCCTTACACCCTGATCGCCTACCCCTTCGTGCTGGCCATCATATACGCAATCCAGCGTTTCTACTTGCGCACCTCCCGTCAGCTCCGCCTGCTGGATCTCGAGGCCAAGAGCCCTCTGTACAGCCACCACCTCAATACGATCAAGGGAGCTGCCACGCTCCGCGCATTCGGTTGGGTCAACGAATCAATCAGCGTGAACAATGCGCTGCTCGACACATCCCAGCGCCCCGCGTACTTGCTAAGCATGATCCAGCGATGGTTGTCCTTTGTTCTCGACATGGTAGTGGCTGTTCTGGCTGTGCTAGTCGTAGCACTGACCACCCAGCTTCGCGACACAAGTGCCGGCTTCACCGGAGCCAGCCTGGTCGCCCTGATGAGCTTTGGCAAGACGCTGGCCGGCTTAGTACGCATGTACACAGCCCTCGAGACTTCCATTGGTGCTGTAGCCCGGATCAAAGCATTCTGCGACAGCGGGGCTGGCGGTGCCGGGCTTGAGGAGAATCGGCTGGAGGATGACAGCAGTAAGGACGGCGGCAATACAACCCGACTACCTGCCTCATGGCCTGATAAAGGCAGGATTACATTCCAGCATGTTTCTGCTTCGTACAGGTACATTGCCCTTTCCGTGTTCGTGACGTGGATACAGTCTTAATACCAACTACACACAGCAACGACGCCACTCCCGCCTCAGGCACCCTCGCCATCAGAGAAGTCTCATTCACAATTGAACCCGGACAAAAGGTCGCGATTTGCGGGAGAACCGGAAGGTGAGCCCACCACCCATCGTCCAAAATAACACTCCACTGCTCTAATCCTCACGAATGACATGGCTAACAAACCCGAACCAAGCGGAAAATCGACAATCCTTCTTCTCCTCCTCCGCCTCTTGGACCCAATCCGCTCACCACGGACCACAACAACCACCACCAACACAAACGAAGACACAGCCCTAACAATCGACAACATACCGCTGCCCTCAATTGACCACGCAACCCTCCGCCATCGTCTCATCGCCGTCCCGCAAGACGCCATCTTCTTGCCCGACGGCACCGCCTCCTTCCGCACGAACCTCCTCGCTCCATTTCCCGACAAGACCACTGATCCCGCAGAGTGCCAGACCATCCTAGAGCGCACGGGTCTCTGGGACGTGGTCACAGAGCGGGGAGGCCTCGATGCCTCCTTCACAGCCGACGCGCTGAGCCACGGCCAGAAGCAGCTGTGGAGTCTGGCGCGCGCGGTGCTGCGGCGGCGGGTGCGCGCGAGGAGGTCGGAGGAGAAGCGATGCGCTACAATGCCTTCTGGTGCTGGCCTTTCTTCTGGAAAAGTAGCGGCAAAGACCCCTGCCGTCTCGGTGGATGATCGGGATCGCCTCCCTTTTATGCATCAAGATATAATAAGCAATGCCAGCGGGGGGATCTTGCTGCTTGACGAGATCGACAGCGGCGTGGACGCGGCGACGCAGCGAGTGATGCACGACCTCATCTGGAGTGAATTCGCGGGGTACACGGTGGTGATGGTGGGGCATCGGCTGGAGTTCGTGGGGGAGTTTGACAGGGTTCTGGTCATGGATGCGGGCCGGCTGGTGGAGGATGGGTCGCCACGGGAGTTGATTGCTCGGCCGCAGGGCTGGTTTAGGGATTTGTGGATGGTTGGGAGGGCAGAGGCTTGATAGAGGGTCTTGGGGTTTGTCTGCATGAAGCAGGGCTGGTCGTCTGTATACTCACTGGGAAAGCAGCGTTCTGGGGGTTCTCCCCCAGAACGCCTGCCCTACCCAAGTCTCTGAAATAGCAGGATTCTGGGGGAGAAACCTCAGACCCTCCTTTCCTTCAGCTTCCTGGACATACATGCTCATACTCATACTCATATCTCATAATCACACATCCTCATCCCCGATCTCCGGTCCCACAAAAGACCCACTCACTGCACCCGAGTAGCACACCACCAAACCACACGCGCATTATCATCCACAAAGCTCATATTCCGCATCTTCGCCGTAGTCTCACCCACCTCCAACTCCGCCTGCACCTCCCACTTCGTCCCCGTCCTACTCTCAACCTCGCGCCACAACCCCAACAAACTCCCCACATCATGCCGATAATGCAGCGTCTTGTCCATCAACCCCGTCAACTCATACACCCCCGCCACCGTACTCCCCATCTGCCTCCCACAAACAATCGCCCCCAACTCCCCCCCGGTCAACCCAACCAGCCTAGCCACACCGCGGACCTGGCCTTCATAATCCCAAAAATGCAGCAACGAGCCTGCCCACACAACATCCACCTTCCCCCCGACCGTCCCCACAATCTCGCCCCGCGCCCACTCCCCCTCATCCTCGACCCCGAAATCCCCGCCCACAAACGTCGCTGGAAACTTCTGGGCGTTGTCGCGGAAGAGCTTGAACCCCAAGTCGAAGAACCCCGGCTCGAGATCGAAGCCGTACAGCTGGGACGCCGGGATCCCCGCGCAGTGCACCAGGTGCCGCAGCTCCTGGCCGACGCAGCACCCGGCGTCCAGGAAGCCGTGGGCCGGAGACGCGCGCAGGCGGGCGAGGACTTGCGGGTAGAACGGGAGGCGCGCCAGGTGGCAGCTGAGGAAGCGCATTTGGCCGATGCAGGGGTATGGGAAGATAGCGAAGGCTTCGTCTCTCTGCGTATTTTTATTCCACAGGATCAGCATGGATGGCTTTACGTCGGCGGGAGGAAGGTGGCGTCGTGTGAAACACAGGGGGTTAGGGGAGATAGTGTGCCGGGGAATAGGGAAGGGTGCGTACCAGGGCTAAGACATGGGGCAGGACTTCTTCGGGTTTGAGTCCGCTGTACTCCTCCAACAGCGACTGCGCGGCGGGGTCGATGGCCGTGACGCTGGTTTGGTACCAGCCTGGTTTGGTGGTGGTGGTGGTGGTGGTGGTCTCGGTGTCGGTGGTGGACATGGTGGCTGAAGCATGGATGGGCGACGGAAATGAATCAGGAACCAGAGGTTCAATTGTATTTGCCTTGCGATTGCCAAGGGGGGATGGTTATAAATCACAGAAAACAAACTGAAATGCCTCGCATTTTAATGATCGAAGAGGGGTAACGCCGAACGAACTAACCAGCTAGTGCTGACGGGAGGGCAATTAGCGCGTGAAGCTTAGCCCTAGCTGCTCGTGCATCTAATGCACGCCACTCCGAGACCGCGCAACCACGGTTGCTGGCTTTTCTACAGGGGTGGTCAATGAAAAATGCCAGATTGCATGACCAACAGGATACTCTGGCCCCCGCTAACGGGCTTAGTGCATGCAGATTACATCAAGTGCTGGACCGGAGTCGAGGTTTTGGCTGCACGCGTGTGCCGGTCTTCCGGGCGTTGTTATTATTTACTGTACAATGCTGATTATATACAAAACACGCGAGGTGCCAGCTTGCTCTTTACCTCTCCAGCGCCATCATTGTCTTCGAGCAACACGTACTGTAGTCTACGGTGCAGATCAGACGGAGACCACCACCGCACCGACCAGGGCCAGTGCGCCGGCCAGATAACTGCCCGCTGCCATCCTGTGACCCGCCCCACTCGACGTCTCGCTAGCGGTGGCGCCGGTGCTGGTGCCGGTGCTCGTGCCTGTGCTCGTGCCTGTGCTCGTGCTGGAGCCGGATCCGTCCGAGCTGGAGCTGGTGTCGTTGCTCGCCGCTGGGACGCGGAAGTAGTTGGCCGCGACCGGCTTGCCCCGTCCGGTCTGGTCGATGAAGCTCTCCAGCGGCAGGTTCAGTCGGCTCAGGGGAGTCTCAGCAGTGGTCTGCATGAAGGACTCGTAGCGGCTGGGGACGCTGAAGTTGGCGGGCTGGTCGAACAGGAACAGTGTGTAGTTGTGCGTGCCAGACTTGTGCTGGGGGCGATGTAGGAGGCCAACACGTTCACGTCGCTGATACTGTTGACGGCGGTGGCCAAGTTGGCCACAACGGTATGCACGATCACTGATGGGGAGTGGTGTCGACCATCAGCAGCAGGTAGGGTCACGAGCTGCTCAGCCCCAAGTCGTGGAGATGCGGCTCCAGCGCGCTTTTGGCGACTATACACGGTGCATCGGTCAATCAGACGGTCTAATAAGGGGATCGGTCGTGCATACCGGTCGTGTTGAAGAATTCGCCAGGGGTGAAGCTGACTGCAGTCGACCCCACGGAGTAGGTGGCATTCAGTACCGTTGACGGCTCCCCGATGCTCGCCAGCTCCGCGGGGACGGTGTCCGCGGTTGCGGCAGTACTAACCACAGCGAAGGCGGTAATGGCAGAGACAAGACGCATGATCGGGATATGTGTTTCAGCTGGACGTAGCGGAATTCACAATTGGGTAGGAGTTGGGTTAAATAGAGAAACTTGCGAATTTTGCTCGGTACTGATTGCGTGCCTGTTCAACACTTAGCCTATAATAGGCCGGTTGCCGACGAGCCAGGCGAGAATGGCTTCATCAGCTTTGGCCCTGTCTAGTTGTGCAACAGTCGTCTTTTCACATGGCCGGAGCGTGTTAGCGCACATTGTTCGGGGATTACATTTCCTTAGCATCCTGTTATCACTCTTGGCTGCCAATTTTGGCCATGATAGTCCAGTCATGGCGCACGCCGACGGTGTGATCATTTTCAGTCTCTCGTTTATGTTGGAATTTTAGCGTTCATTGTCCATAGCCAAGTTGGTTCATTCAATTATTGTGATCAACTGCGATCAAGTGAAGGGAATGCTGGAGACTTTCAGATAGTGGTGTATGCATCATTTATGCTCCCAAACATCGAGATCGCTTCGAGGAGCTGCCAAGCAGAAATTGACACGGAATGATACGAACGGTAGTTGCATGTATATGGATCATATCTCCGGGGTGTCCTTTAAGCTTTGTGATCTGTCGATTGATCGATATGGATGTTTTTGGGTAGAAGCGTTACGAGAAGGCCAAGTACTCGTCAACGATGACACTCATTTGCAATGTTCACAAGACTTTCTCAGTTAACAAGTTCATTCAAAGCAACATCAAGAATTTGCACGCATCGGTATTTCTTTACTGTTCTTGATTTGGATCTGACAGTATAGATTTCAGATGGCAGATTGGCCTGAGAGAACCTGAAGATCCTCTTAATAGTCGACGGTGTTGCGATCGAGAGAGAGAAGCTGCAGCACCTGAACAGACCATATAGCATGGCTGACCAGGTCTTAAAATAATTAGAAACTGTCTGTAAGGCCTTGTGCTAGTAACTACTTATAGCAGAAAACTCGGGGCTAGCACTAAAGGAGGTTGAAGTTAAGTTATTGGTCTTGGACTATCAATTCAAGGAGCGTGACATAGTGGTGATGGTATATTATCCCATTTACTATCCAAATAGGTTTGGAAAGATGATAAAAGAGCCGGGAAAATCTGGGGGTTCGCCCCAACTAGAACGCTTGCCCCCGGATTCAGACATATCCTTGATTGATTTCTCTTCTTTACTGCGGTCTATATTTCCATCTTATTGTATGTGCCAAGAGAAGAAGAAAGCGATCCTTTAACATGCCCGTCAAAATTCTTGTGGTATGTCACTTTCCCAGTCAACAAACACTCTGCATGTGCCCATGCTTGTGCTTGATCATGTAACCCCCCGTCTGCTCTGGTAACAGGGCCATATGAAGATAATGCGCTGGCAACCCTCTCAAATCGAGATTACTTCACATGGGAACCTGTGACTTCATTTCGCGTTGCTTGCAAAAGCGAAATCTCCATTACCGGGGTGGTAATAGTACATAAATGTGAGTGAGATACTGGGGAGCGGCGTCCATGAACTGGTTCACCAATTGCGGTCTTCGCCGGGCGGCGAGCGGTGTTTGAACTTCTGGGTCGCCGCACTTCACACCGAGTCCCCGGTATGTTAACCTCCTGTTTTACCAACGTGACATCATCCACCCTCTCAGCTCCAATTCTCTCCCCTCCTCCAGGAAGATTCATCCTCAGACGGGAATTGCTCTCACTCGACCTGCATACTACCGGAGATCCTTGAGATCAGTGACTTCTGACTGTTTTCCACATATGCATGCTGGTCACAGAGCCCCTAGTAGAGCCGCCTGTCTTGCTTGGTCAGTCATTCTTCCGCTACCTGAACGACTCACTCATGGAAAAATTAACCGCTCCGGATGTCAAGTCGCGCGCGCAAGATCCGATGCGACGGACGGAACCCATGTAGCAGAGTAAGTTTTTTTCGGTATTCCACTGCGTACTGGGCAAATGTCCACACTGGGATAGTCAGTGACTTCGTCAGTAGTGTTCTTACAAGGGATTGAATTGTGTCTATCGCCCCAGCCGTCGGGGCGGGATCCGTCGCGGTGGTGCGCCCAAGTCGCCGGTCACCGAGGCTCCGGCTCCAGTCCACAACCCTACCTTTCAGCCTCTACCCAGCTCCCAGCACGCATTTGCAGTCTCTGCGTCGACTCAAGTGATAGGAGAGGAAGAGTACCCGGCAAGTATTTTCAGTTTACTCGATCCTCTTGGTGGGATTCGCAACCTGGATGTGGATGGGATCGATGGGTCGAGATATGATGATTGGAGTAGAGTGCCAGCGGCAGCAGCCCCGGACAACAATGTTTGTGATCCCGTGAGAGACGTGATGGGCACGAACTCTCTCGTACCTCTGCGCGCATATACATCCGATGAGGACATGTGAGTATCAGCATCCAAGCAGCAGCCATAAGGTCCTTCTGCGGGGCTGTATACCGCCAGATCATGTTTGTTATGACTGACGGCGACTCCAGAGTCAATGCTTACTATGTACACATCCATCCATTCTTACCGATACTTCCGCCTCCTCTGACAACGTGTCAGATTGGTGACCGGCCCTCGACTGTTCAATTCGCGCAGGGACAAGTCAGGACCATCCAAGAATCCTCTTTCCCACACTGGCCAGCCTCCGCGCTCACTCTGGCCATCTCAGCCATTCTGGTATCCATTCCTCTGCCTCCGGATTCCGACCCGAGCTCGGAATCTAGTATTTTGTTGAGACGGCTGGCGGCACAACATTTCGCAGAGGCGGCGTTTCGTGCAGTGGACGATGAGATCGATGTGATTTCTCAAACACCGACCCACCCAGCTACCTTAGCAAGGCCCGGGACCGGTAGGAACGACCTCTCGCCAGTGTCTTCCGTCCTAGCCTTGATATTACTAAGTGTCCATGAATACTGCCAGCGAGGGAACGTGTCACGTATGCGGCGTCGCGCTAACCAGGCGATCACGGCCGCCATGGATCTCCGCTTGCATAGCCTGGGTGCTGCGGCAACCGAGGCACAGCGCCGAGTGTGGTGGGGTGCGGTGCGTTTCGCGCAAAACAGAGCTCTGGGGTGTGACTAATGAATCCTGCAGATGTTCGTTCTGTATCTGTCGTCCATCGATCAAGACGTAGTAAGTAATGTCCTATCTGGAACTTCTCTGCTTTCATCAACCTTTCATCTCCACTTTTTGGTAACCGCTGGTAAACCTCAGTTGCCTATCATCACACTTGATGACCAGAGGATCACGACCCCGTATCCTGCCATCCACAACCACTCAGAGGTACGGCAGCGTCACTTAACACCGAACTCTTCACGGAACCTGACTTTTATCCTAAGTTGTGGCCCCTTCTACTCCAGGCCGAAGCGGCCATCCTATCTGTCTCGCAGACCTTGCATAACCGGCACAGCCCTCAAACCCTAGCAGCCGCGTCTCCTTCCCAGATCAAGCCTGAAATCACGCAACTGGACTCGACCATCCTCGAATTAACGCGCAAACTCGACCGGTCCCCGCGACCTGAATCCAGGACCGATGTCGAAGCACAAGCCCTCTTAACGGCGTGGGCGATCGCTCAGTCCTTGACCTATTCGTATTTGATTCCCGATCCGCGCCTTTTGCCAGCCAGACAAACGGACTAACTGCCCATAATCCTGTTATTAGAGCCCGCGTGCGACTCCATCGGTCCCGCGCCTTCAGCAACATACCCCCCTTATTCGTCTCCAGTCACTGCGATCTCCCCGATCAACCAGACCCCAGCTGTCCGATGCAGATGACACTCGAAGACCGGTTCCTCGCCTCTGCCGCCTTCCCATTCACAGAAGCGCAGTCCTCCCTGATCTGTCTGAAAGCTTCCCTGGCCATGTCACGCGCCTACGAGAGGATCGCAGCGATTGCCTCTGGAGGTGGTGTGCGCCGCGGAGCACCACACCCCCACCCGATTGGAGCATCGCACGCTTCCTCCGCGGAGAGATTTGTTCTTCCGGCTCTAGCCCATGTTCCACCCCAAGCGCACATGATACCGTTCTTCCTCTGCGGCGCGATGCAGGCCTCGTATGTCCTGCTTATGACTTACCATCAGCTTCGGGCGGCGCTCTGGTCGACGGTGGAGGATTCGCAGGTCTCTTTGTCCAAGTACGCGCACCTACTTCCGCACCCGGTGGAGCCGGGATCCGAGATCCCGGATGTGGAGCGGCTGCTGCGGGAGATACGGCAGGGCGTGGACTCGATCCTTGGGGTCATGCGGTTGACGGTCATGTTTGAGGGGGTTGGGGGAATGGCGGCGGAGGTTCAGAGCGCGTATCATTCAGTGTGTGGGGGTGAAATGTGATTAGCTGTTTTGTTCTTGTCTTCTCCCATTGTATAGTAGATAGATAATGAGTTTCAGGGTAAGACGTATCCTGGTTTAGGCTTTTTCGTCCAATGGTGTTGGATTTCGGTAGGCATTGTTGATTGAGTAGACTGTATGATTTGGTTCCCCGATGGCCGCGCAGGGGCGGCGAATGATCGGGTCGCCGCTGTACTGTACTAAGTCAGGTACTGTGCTGCGATTAGGGCTGGACGGGTGGGACTCAAAGGCTGCCGTGGACCCTTTTAGACGCACTGCAACACGAGATCTATTCACCAATGGTTTACGATTTGTTCGTGAGGGAAGCTGAGAGGAGTGACTATCTATTGTATACCTCCGAGAGAGTTACCCGGATCTTGAGCATCGTGTGTAGAGGATGCCAGTGTACAGTCACGTTTCTACGGGAAACCTCGACAAACAACCCGATCCATTCGAACGATCTAGAAACAAGATAAACTCTTCGAAACCATACCATCCCCCGACCCTCAAGACAACCTCAAACCCCCACACAGCCACCAGCATCATCCCAAGACAGAACAGCACGACAGGCCTGCAAGAAATCCCGCTTCAAGTCCTCAACATCCTCCAACCCACAACTCACGCGCAGCAGACACTCATCACAACTACTATCACTCATCGCCCTCCACTCAATCAAACTCTCCACATCGCCCAGACTCGTCGCATGCTGAAACACACTCATCCTCGACGGCAACCGCCTCGCCAACTCCGGCGTGCGCGCCGTGATAGCGAACACCGGCCCGAACCCCGCCGGCATCTGGCGCCGCAACCACCCCCCACCATCACCCCCAAGATCCTCCACCTGCAGCGACGCATGCCGTACACCTCGCAGCACCTTCCCCACCACCGACAAAGCAGAGGCAATCTCCGCCACCAACCAAGCGACCAACACCCTCGCCGTCTCCGCCTGCCTGCGCACGCGCAACTCCAGCGTCCTCACCGACCGTAACCCCAACCACCCCTCCAAACTCCCCATCACTGCCCCGAGCACCATCCTGTCGGCCTCCAACCGCTCCATCCACCCCTCCCTGACCCTCTCCGGATTCACCACCAACATTCCACCCAGCATATCCGAATGCCCCCCCAAGTACTTCGTAGCACTGTGCATGACAATATCCGCCCCGGCGAGCGCAATCGGATCCTGCAGCGGCGGCGGCGCCAGCGTCGAGTCGACCGTCAGATACGCGCCGGCGGCGCGGGCCCGCGCCGCGTAGCTGACCAAGTCGCGCGCCTCGCCCGTCGGGTTCACGGGCGTCTCGACGTGGATGATGTCCCCCGGTCCTAGGAGGTGGAGTTGCTCCAAGGAGAGTTTCTGGCATTTGCGGCCGTCGCTGAGGTGCGCGACGAGCGAGATCACCGCGTGCACGCCGTGGTACCCCTCCCCTATAAAGATCCGGGCTGGCTGGAGAAGGACTAGGATCGCGTGGAAGGCGGCTAGTCCCGTGCTGTAGGTGAGGATTCCGGCGGAGGGGTGGAAGATGTGTTGGAGGACGTGTTCGGGGCGGAGTAGCGGGAGTATATGTGTGAGTCGTGCGGGGCGTTGGGCTGAGTATAGGGGTGGTTAGAAGATGGGTGGTGGTGAAAGGGAATAGCTTGGGGGTTTTGGGAGGGGGAAAAGGGGACGCACGTCTTTGTTCTCCATTGGGATCAGGTGCGCTGGATCCCGCGCGTATCGGTAGGTCACGGCTACGTGCATTGGGGGCGCGATGGCGCGGTGCGCGCTGAATTCGTCGTCGGCGTGGATGGCGTGCGTGGTCATTGCCATGAACGGGGGTGCGAGGTCTGAGGGCTTTTGAGAATCATTGTTCATTGGGATGGGGGGGTGAGAAGGGGGGTTGTTGGGGGTTGGGGTGGGTGTCATGGTGTTTGCTTCTGAATTTGAAGCGCGGGATGGCGTTTGGTTTGGGTGGATGGGAATTGAGAAGAGAGAGAAGAGCAAAGACACGGGGAAACAGGAAGATGTGTCATCGGTGGAGATGGCGCTCCTTTTCTCTCTTTCTAGCTATCGTAGTTGAAGATAAAACGGTATGTACCTTGAACTGCAAAGACGGGTTGACCCACTTCATACGCCGCTCCGCTTTGGGTCGCCGCGTTGTTGGTCCGTGGTGTGGTGACCGGTTCTTACCTCCATCTTACTGGTATGAGAGATTAAAATCATTGATGAAATAGGTCGTTCCTTAATCAGTGAGACTACTCGCCGCGACAGCGACAGGGCCAGAGCTTCCACCTGCGGTGTTGACAGTATGTTGGCGGGCCAGCACTTTGCGACTCCTTGTAGCCAGCTGCCTCTGCAGGTTTATGATACCAGCCATCAAGGTGGAGACCGTCACTCCAATAATCATACCTATACCAGGAAAGAAACGCCGATGCTATAGCTGACATAAGCGAGGAGGGCATTTGCATGGTATGTGTTGAGCATACAAGCTAGCTATCACTGGGAATCACACCAGCACAAAATGCCGTTTTATTGCATTACTAGATACGTTTTCATTCTGTCCTCATAAATTCAACAGTCACCTTTCCTCCCTAACCAACTCCGCCCTCCCATGGAAGTCGTCTAAGCCTCGCCAGAAAACCCCTGACGGCCAGCTCCTTCACACCTTTTCCAACAACCTGTCAAGTCACCGGCTCCTCAGTCGATCTCGCCTTGACCGTCCAAGATGAAACGGGCCACGGTGCGCCAGGCCGCTTTGCAATTGTCGATGTCGTCCTCGTCCAAGCGGAACTCCTGCCGGCCATTGGAGCAGAATAAGACAGGTACTATGTTCGGCAGGGGCTCGACCAGGAAGTGAACGCGGTAACCGGGAGAGAGCAGCATCAGAGCCATCCGCTTATCGCGAAGATCGGGCTGCCGCTGCCGCTGGCCTACCCACTTCCTCATGACCGAGTCCACAAAAAATATCCAGTCGTTGACCACCGCCCTGTGCGTCTCATATGACAGCATCAAGAGCTCGAACTGAGGGAGGCTCGTGTCCCACGGCCATCCGCCGGTAATGCGTGGGTCCCGGGTGCGCTCAGCTGTCTCCGACATAATTCCACGCTTGTGTTCTGCCTTATTTCACTTGTGTAAGAATGGGTACCAAGAGATGATTGGTGGGGTTCAGTCACTTGAGAGACGCTGCGAAGGGGACTAAGAAGGAGAGTCTGGTGTTTATATAGGAAATGGCCATAGATATTGGTGGGTAAAGGCTTAAGATAATATAAACAAGACTTTTTAGGTGAGGTTTTCTTTGTTTGCTTTTTATTGTTTGCCTCTGATGTAACAATAGCCGTGTGTTTTATAAAGACGCGGCGATCAATATAAACTAAACCCTTCAATATCGCTTACCAGAACTCTCTGATTGTCCTGCTGACATTTTTCCATATCATTGCTCCTGCAAACCAAGTCCTTATTGTTTATGCAAGTATCCAATATGACGTGGGTGCTAGAGGGGCGGTCAGCATTGCAAACGGAAGAGCATCGGTAAGCGCGAATTAGGGTTCTCTATCCTGCCTCGTTTCAATTATCCCGTTCCATTAGCCATCGGATTGCCTACTGTTTGTCCCACCATTTGATCTTGCTTACCAAGCCAGTTTCATCTCCTTGTAGCTGGATATGTGCGGCTGAAGAAAATCCCCGATGTGAAGCTGAACAACAGTAGGTTAAGCACTCTTTGCAGCCCGGTTTCTTCTCCGACACTGACTTCGGATATTCCATCTCAATACAAATTTTCTACACGGCATCAAATATGCCAGCCGTCTCATCTTCTTCGGACCTCACATAAATGGCAGATGAACATTGAAGGTATACATTGTCGGCCGGGCTACACATCCGAACGATCCGCTCGCTCGGCGGCTACAGCCGGGCCCTGTCCACCTCCAATGCGGGAACTACTTCCGAACCAGCTCGAAGCATTTATATACTTCCAAGAAGGGTTCGGTCTGCTTCATCTCTTACTTGCCAGCCCACCTCCCAGTCAAATCAAAGCAGAAGTGAGTTTTCCGATTCCATGCACAATCTGCCGAAGAATTTGCTAATGCCGGGTATCCAAAAAATGGCAGTGTCGAACAAGCTTGTCCCTCTCACCGTCATCAAGGGCGCTGGCTACGAGTTCATCCCCCTCCCCGCAGGCCAGAACGCCACGACGGCCGATTTCCACTCCATCCGCACCCAGACCACCGACTCCCCATCCTACTTTACCTCGGGGTTTTACAAGATCGAGGCTGGCCCTCACCGACCCGCGCACTATGCCTTCGAGGAGACCAAGTATGTTTTGAGTGGGCAAATCGATGTTTTGGTATGCTTCCTCTCGTCTCCGCAGCCACTGCCTCCCCAATTCTGTGGCTTCTGGAGGACAAGGGGAGCTGACGGTGCTGGATAATTCACAGGATGAGGCAACCGGAATCACCCACCATCTAGTCCCCGGTGACTTTGCGTTCTTCCACGTGGGCTCGAAAGTTCAGGTAAGATAACAAAGTATCTTGAGGTCATGGAGACAAGATTCTCCTGATAGAACGAGCGGCATTGGCTGATCCTCTTTGTCTTCTTGAAACACTTTCTAGTTTTCGACCAAGTCCCAAGGTTTTGCCTTTTATGCTGTTACGCGACCCGTTCGCTCCCCGCACCCTAACCTTGTTGGTCGAGAGGAGGATAAAGCCCGACTGTGAGGGAGGCCATAAGAAGAGGAGTTGATTTCAGAGCGTATGTAGATATTTCTTGTGTGTTTAACACGTTCTTGAATTCGTCATGGTTCCATGTCAGCGGAATAAGTTGTCTATGAGTCGCTTGATCTTGATTACTATAATCCACGATCTCACACCCCTCTCGCAGGTGTTATCAATGTTGATAACTCCATCCTCGAGGGACCAGACAGAATAGGGGATGTTTCCCCGTCTCCATTTCTAGGGAAGATTGCTTATTCACAAAACAAAAAGAGGGTAACAGGGGGTCAGGTAAGAATGGAGTAGTTCTCCAAGTGCATACATTCTATAAAACATAAAGAAGCAGTCTTTTCTGAGTGACAGATTTGCGGTTATTTGTAGGTCACAGTCAGCTCTTTTCACTAATCTGTGGACTCTCCGGGAAAGTTCTACAGGCCCCTCGTCTTCTTCCCTAAAATATCCTCTGATGTCTCTCGTTCCTCCAGCCTACCAGCCTAATAGAAGGGGTCTGCGGGGAAGGGTGGATCAGGGTCCAGGACGGGAGTAACCAGGCAGCCACGTTTTTGTCGTGATTGGGCCAAGGAGAACGCGGCTTTCTTCCGCCAGCCGTAGCGCCTAGACCGATCTATACCTAGTGGAATATTGAATCATGTTGACAGGTGTTGTTGCCTGACAACATTTGACCCTGCATCGCTAGCCTACTAAACACGTCATCTCGCATCTCGCCCACTACACATGGTCTGATCACAGAGAAGAAAACATTGTGCCTGGTGCCCAGTGGTGCAGTACAATATCCAAATCCGGTTAGTGCCTTTATACACCCTAGCTAAGAGCTGGTAAAATCAGTACCAAAATCAACGTACCCCTCTCGACTTGGACTACACCGTAATCTGAACAGGCTGCAGTAATAAGGGAGACTGCTAAGTGCGAGAAGGAACTATCGTGGTCGCCTGCATGGAGCGGAGGCGGGCTAAGACGGGAAGTGTGGGAGTGCCCGATTGACGTTACTATAAAGCTAGGCACTGTGCCCTAGCTTACTTGCAACCCCGATCACCCAAGTTTCATCAGGTCTGACGTACAGACTTCTAGATTGATTTAACTGTCTGTTCCTGGCTTCCAGGTCATCTATAATGCCATCGGGATTTTGGTGAGGCTGTCCCAAACGAATGCGAATACATTTGCAGGATCAAAATGACTACAGCAGTACTAATGAATTCCCCAAAGCCCCACCTATGCAGTAAGAGCCGTTTTCCTCATACCTAATCAGCACAAGTCCATAATCATGGCCCATCGTCAGTGGCATTGACTCCGTTTGTATATGACAGCCGTTCTTCGGAGCCCTGGGATGCACCAGTGCAATCGTCTTCACTGCCTGTGGGGCAGCTTACGGAACAGCGAAGGCTGGCGTCGGCGTTTGCTCCGCGGGAGTCCTCCGTCCTGACTTGATCGTGAAGAGTGAGCTCTGCAAGACGGAAGCCTTGTGCTCAACTTCTAATATTACCGACTAGACATCGTGCCCATCGTCATGGCTGGTATCCTCGGGATCTACGGCTTGGTGGTTTCAGTCCTGATCGCGAACAACCTCTCCCAAGAGGTGGCTCTCTACACCAGTCTTCTCCAGATGGGTGCTGGCCTCGCGGTCGGGCTGTGTGGATTAGCTGCCGGGTGAGTGGATCAGTGTGTCCAAGATCAGTTCCCTGTGGTGTTGGCACTGTTTCTGCGTGTTGGGACTGACACAAAAGCACTGATCAGGTTTGCAATTGGGATTGTTGGGGACGCGGGAGTAAGAGGTACAGCCCAGCAGCCGCGACTTTACGTTGGCATGATCCTGATTCTAATCTTTGCTGAGGTCTTGGGTAAGTGGGCTTGAGTTATGTTATTGTGGTGACCCGGTCAGATATTCAACGGAAGCTAATGCAACGGGATAGGCCTGTATGGTTTGATTGTCGCTCTTTTGATGAACTCCCGTGCGAGCGTTACGGACTTCAAATGCAGCTGATTAAATTCTTGCTTCCTTGTAATGGAAGAGGAAGGAGAAACGTGGGAGCAGCATCACGAACAAATCCACCTCTCGCTTCTTCCCCACATATCCATCGCAACAATGGGACATTGAGCTTGCTCTCACATTCAAAGCTTCTTCTCATCACTGGAAGCAGGACCTCAGTTACTCAGAGCACCGTGCCATTTTGCCTCCTTTCATAATGTAATAAAAAAGCTATGAGCAGGACTTGTTGAACGACAGTCTTGTGGACCTTGTAAAGAGCGCTTTTCTTTCAATGGAAAGATTCACTCCTGCTTTAACATGTTCTCGACATCTATATCCTCCAACAAGTCGGTATGTTCCTTGTTCAGTACCTTAGGACCATTCGTCTCGAACCAAAATGCCCACGTACTACGAGTATTGATATCGAGATTGTCACGGCTCGACTTCAATCCTACGTGTTGAAGCTGGGGCGGGGCCAACGCGTAACGGGTACGTTGGGTTTGATCCGCATATTCTTCGATGAGCGAGTCCGTTTGTCCATGTCCTCTGGAGCTCAAAAATGCGATCAGTCCGTCCACCTGTTGGCTGGGGAATACCAAGCCCTGAGTACAACATCCCGACTTATTCATTTCAACAACCCCGTGGAGTGGGCTCAAGCTGTATTTCCCAATCATGTAGATGAGCGCAGTGAAAGCGGGAACACAGACCACAGAAATCACCACAATGCTCATGAAATCGAGACGAAGACGTAGTTGTGGGACGTAATGAGCAGGGCGTCGACGAAGGAGGACCAGGACCGCAAAGGTCGAGAGCATCAGGATGCCAAAGACGAGTGGCATATGTCTGTATGCCCAGTCAGAGTCACTCCAGCTCAATGCTGTTTCCGTGTAGAAGAGGCGCAGGTAGATCCAAGAACTCTGGTGATGTTCTCGCCGCCGCTGTGCTTCCTCCCGCCGGGCAATGTCCTTCAGCGCCTTTACAGTCTTCGAGAACCATCCGGTGGCAAGAACAATATCGTCTTCGAAGATGATGATGTACGAAGCATTGATCTTTTGACAAGATTGCAATGCGTATATGTAGTCACTTTACCAATGCAGTTAGCTTTGTGTTTTTTTCTCTTGTCTCTCTCCCTCTCTCTCTTTGTACGAGAGGTAGAGCATCTTGTCACTTCAGACGGCTCACGGAACATATCCTAATAACGAGAGATATAGAGGGTGAGAGAACTTACGAAACCCCTTTTTCATAGAAATTCCGTTCTGTCTCCAGTTGTTGCAGATGCACCAGTTCTGCTTCCGACACATTATAGGTTTCGACTGAATCCACGAGTCGATCCACCCATTTCTGACCCCAACTGGGATGTACTCCAGGATCGGTGTCGGCAAAGAGAACCCTGAGATACAAAGCTCGACGTTCTCTCTCATCTAATCCCTCCAATAGTGACCCAACAGAGGCTTCGAAATAGTGGTCTAAGTCTCGCCGAACAGTTACAATGGCTGCACAAACCGAAGGAGTTGGACCACCCTTCACATAGTCAGGTGGCTTAGAGTCCGAATTGTGCCGTGAGATAAAATGCCAAGCCTCCCGCTCACGGTAGAGGCTGTAACCCATATCATACACATGGTCCTCCTGAAAGAAAGCGGAGTGGGGATCACGCCAGAACTTAACTCGGCCATACTGAAACAGCAGAAGTCAAACTAAAAAGCAGGCAAGAAAAATTCTCGAGGCGCGCAGGTTGAGGCAATAAGCGAGCTGAGCGAGAAATGCACTAGCGACTCTTCTCGCAGGCGCGGTGGACATGATTGCGGTTGATGGGGTTTAGAATGAGTGCGCGAGGTTGAGCAATGGCAGGAAGGGTTGAAAGCAGGGAATTCGAATAGTATATTGCATCTGACGCAGACGGTATTTGTCCGTGGAGGCTACTAGGAATCGGGGATAACGGATGGCGGATGGCGGATGGCGGATGGCGCCGTGGTCAGCATCCTGAGGCCTTCTTAGCTCTCTCAGGGAACAACTCTAAGACATCTTTAGTGTGTGTATGAGCCTCGGCCAGATTGACTCGACACGTTAGTTATTCCAGGGTACTCCATACAGTACTAATACATCAGTTAGGTTTCTCAGGGTCGCACTTCGCTAGGGCGTGGTGGATTACCACTGGAAGTCGTTCCCCACACCGTGCAGCACTAAAGCATGCAGCTCCACTGGGCTGTCTAATCAGCTCTGAGCTGACCCATCACCCACCAGGAGCGATTGTCCGAGGTGAGACATACATCTATAGCGGTGCATAGTGGTGCTCAGACTCAGGGTACATTATTAGTCATTGACTAATCACCGAATGTCCTCGACCATTTACATTTATCATGTTCCAAGGCCCCTAACTAACTAGACTTAGAATGATAAATGCAGTACTTGGCGCACGCTGCCCTTGTTTTGACTGGCCGCCCTCTATACGCCATGAGACCAGTGGTCTAGTCTAACCCCCACGAAGGTCCTTTTGTTGACTCTTTTGCACCCGCCAGCCGGCTTTCCGGGGAGATACGGTTAGGAAGTTAATCTATGAACACAATTTTAGACCACCCAATCCCGATATCCGTGGAATATTGTTTCACAACGTAGCCTTCGGTCCCGACTCGGCCATTCAGGGCTGTAACACCAAAGTATCGTACCATGAAATATCGAGCTATATGTCAGCGATATTCTAGAAGGAAAACCTGGGATAGGAACCCCAGACTATAAGGCATCAGGAAGCTCTAGGAAGGTAAAGCGAAAGGCGACCGGCCTGATGAGGAAACGAGCTGTCAGGGGCTCGGCTTCGTATGTTAAGGATCAGGTAAGTAAGTGCACTATGATGGAAGCTGCGCTTGCTTGTGGTATTTAGGGTCTTTCGTACCCTGTCAGTCAACAACACTCGATCCTCCGAACTTCATCCGTTCGACCCAGTCTTCATCAAACAGCTCGAGCATCCTCGAGCATTCATCTCCCTGATTGTCTCAGCCGTATGCAAGCTGATTTAGCGCATGAGTATGGCTTAGACATTTCTTATATCCCTTCTGCTAGCAATATGTCATCCTAACATGCTAGCTCCCTTCCGTCTCGCTTTGTTATCAATTTCGCACTTCACTGTACTGGATATCATTTGCCTTGCCATGAAGCAGAACCACCTTCTCTCAGCCAATTCACATTAATGTTACGTGCAATCGTTACATGGGGAACCCGACTTGGAACCCTTGAATCTAGCTTCGCCGAGGCCATTGTGCTCATGGAAATTAATCGACCACGTACTAGCTTCACAGTCTCAACTGCTAGCCACTCTGACCCACGCCCACACTGGATTGGCTCCTGACTCAAGGTCCTTGATTCCACTCTCTAAGAAATTGATTTGAGGTTTATGACTGTGTGCTACGAGCCATAAATTTTATCCCGACCCCGAGCAGTTGCATTCAGCATATGATAAGTGACCGTTTCGCTAGTGCCGGATGGGTATTGTTTCAATGCTCTGCGCAGGATCAGACTTGACCATTGCACTCTTGCGGTTAGTGAGTAGCATCTAGTTCGAGTCGCATAGACTGTGGTATGAGGTCTTCTAGATAATCTTCGGTAGTCTCGGCGCTCTTCGGATTGCTAGGATGATATTAGCCGTAAGTCAACTATCTAGCCATTCGATTCCACGCTAACTTTCATGACTGCCTGGCTCTGTCGAGTAACCAGAACTCTCTCACTTAGGGAATCGCTACATTGGAAGGTGTGATTCAATCTCTTGTGAGAGCAAACTCATCAACATTTAATAGAGATCCAGAGAGCTCACAAAAGTCCATCGGTAGACAGTCGGAAATTTATGTCAACCGTGAGGAGTCACTCAATCTATTTCTATCCTCGACACCTCTTACTAACTCCGGTCTTGCCACTTGACCCTTGAATGAATAGTGGGAGTCGAGTATGGGACTCCTGACTTTAAGTTTATTGGATAGAACGTCTACACAACCCTGGTGCTGACGGAGTAGCGCAGGTGCATTAGCTTGCTACGAGACTTTCTAATGCAACATTGAACAAGGGTGGTTCACACTTTCCCTTGGACACATTCTTGTCGTTTGTCCAGAAATAAGTATCAAAGTGTCCGAGTGAAAGGTATAAATTGACCATCCTCTCCCTCGAAAATGCGATATCCTCTTCTGCTTACCAGCACGGGTCTGATTAACAATCTCAGATCTTCTCCTTCTCTGGTTTGAAAACTCTCTCAAGCTCCAACGAAGATGAGACTTATCACCTTTCTTCCTGCATTCGCAGCCTTCTATCTTGTACGCGTTCCATTATCTGTGCTTTGTTGCATATCCCTGATACATCCTTTAGGCCCATGGACTTGAAGCTCGTCTCCCAGGTTATGGTGTAGAGGAGTTTTCTTGGGAAATGGAAACAAGCCCTGGGGGTCCCACCGTGATCCTCAGCGGCACCATACAGGAGATTTATGCCGAGCTGATTAAGATTAACCCAACTTACGATGGAGACTTTGCTGAGCTGGCAGCGAACAATCCCCCGGGCGACATTGTAGCACAGACCTTGCTTAGTCTTACCTTGGCATGCAAACTCACTCACCACCCCTCGCGACGGCTGCTCTTCCAGCACTGTCTCTACATCGACTCGCGGGAGTGACTACAAGCTGCTGGGCCAAAGCAGGTATTTGGAGGAAAGCAGCGATACTACTACTAACGATCGAGCCCACCTATCTCACAGCCAATTCAGGATCACTCACTCTACCTGGCCCCATTTCCGCCCGATCAGCTCGATGACCACACGGTCTACTAGGTTTGCGATCTGCTCTCGCAGGTTGGGGCTCCTCTCCAAAGCCTCGTCATCAACATCCCCCCCCCCTGATATTTGTACGCAGAAGACGACGTGCGGGGCCTGCGCGCGATCCTTCGCGCCGCGTTCTCCCACCTCGCCGTGCTGGAGGATTTCTGCTCCGTCCAGGACGAGCTCTACCTGAATTCCTTGCCGCAGGAGCCGGAAGCGGGGGAATTGATTGAAGACCCCGCGGTATGGCTCACTTGGCCGCGCCTGCGCCGTCTCGCGCTATACAACCCTTGTGTAGAGGGTTATTTCGTGAAGGGTCTGCTGCAGTGCTCACCGAATCTCACGCATATGGTCCTCACGCGACCCGATTGCTACATGGACGAGGCGCTGCCCTCGGACGTGGTAGACCGTCTGCCCTGGCTAGGTTTGCAATGGGTGCTGGTCGTCAACACCAGGGAGGGCCACCGCCGTGACGCTCGTGTCCGCGACCACTATCTTCCAGCGGCCCTGGGGCAAGCCAGCTTTTGGTCCCGGCTGCACCGCGCCGAGCAGCGCACGAGGTGGATCGATGACTCCGGGGAAGCGATGGTCGGAGGGGCACTGATAACGTACGCGGACGTGCCTGTATCCTCGGGGCAGGATGGCGAGGGCGACGATGATATTCCTCTGTCACAGGAGTGGGTTTGCGCTCGGGCAGTGGATGGAACATTGTGGGTTTGCCCGGGGTTGTCATATATCTACCAGTATATGTGAAGGAGGATGTACGGTAGAACAAGAGCAGAATCTCGAAACTTCTTACAGAGTCAATAGCAGCCTAGGAACTCGAATCTCAGAACTAAGTCGAGTCTTTAGGCTCAGCACACGAAGCATCTCACCAAGGCCTAGCCGCAAACCAAGCCAAAGATAACTAGTAAATAAGCGAACGAATAAACTGAAGACAGACTCGTGGATCAGCCATGAGTTGCGCAGAACATGCTACTTTGAAAGATACGTCATTACCCATCTGCCTGGGAATTGACGAAACAATGAAGAATGAATACTCGCAGTGCGGATACGAACGATGAGAGATGCACTATTGCGAGGTCTATGTGATAGACCAAGATATCCATGAAAGGATGGAGTTCTTGGCCGAGTTCTTGTAGGACTGTCGTATTCACATACCGAGTTTGTTCGTGTGTGTATGCAATGAAAATTCAGGGCCGAGAAGCAGTCACTCTGCGCCATCTCAAACTATCTCAAACTATCCACTTATCTTTTGTTTGGCTGTGTCATATCACTATGAGAATTCGAACGTACGAAAAGCCACGCCGACCAAACAAAGTAGGAAATACCTGATATTGTATAGCTTCCATCTCAAGTTAGAGAAGCGGTTGAGATATCCCATTGAGGTCCATATACTACGTCAACAATATAACTCAAATTTGCAGGCCTCAGAACAGAACCTCGCTCGGGTGCAACTAAGGGGGAATCCCGGTCCGTGGACTCCTTTGGTCCCACACTAGGAACTCGAGGCTGGAGGCTTCTAATCAGCGTTTTATGTCCGTTTGGGAGACAGGGGGGATGTATCGGGCTTGTGATCGAGATAAATAAGGCTCTGGGAGATAAGGTGGATCGAAAACTCTTGGCAGGATAGCAACTGTGGAGTACATGGTCACATGAAATGAAGTAGATTGGGGATTGGTATTTTCTGTGCAGATAATGCTGTTTGAGGTGGCTGTATGTAACAATATTGGTTTTCCGGTTAGTATTAGAGCTAACACATGGGCAAAAACTCTGCTTTAGTGAATGGTTATAGATCACGTACTTTGATGGTCTGAGGACAACAACAGTTTGCGAATGAATAGATATAGTTACATTGAAAGAAACCAGGCAAAGCGATATCTGCAATTTTATGTCCAGGACCATTCACTGGGCCAGAATCGGTCTCATTTGCTTACTTCGTCGCCATCCTAGAATAAGTCTACAGAGGATGTGCATCATACGCCTTCCACTAGAACATCCTCTACCCTCTTTTCTTTGTTTTCTACCTATTCCTCTGGCTGAGATTGTGATCGAACAAGATCTTCAGGCTACTTGACTGTCATACACCGCCAACAACGTACCGATCTTCTCATAACCCGCTATCACTACCATTCCGTTCCGAAGGTATGAGGTAGATTTACGTCATGATGAACCTTGCTAACTTACAACCGCCTGAGACAACAACAACGGGGAACGACGAGTCGACGCCGTTGACAGAGTTGTCATCATCACGCTCATCCGCTGCTGAGACCATGCGAATCACCCCCTACCCCGTCCCGCCGTCAACCGTGCTGGCCATGACAGGCCAGTATCCCCCACAGACCTACAGAGGACTACAGGATCTAACTCGAGAGATCGCCGCTCTTCAGGAGCGGCTAAGGCAGCGCGACGCCAATCAGTACCTGTCGTTTAAGCATGTGTCGGCCGAGGATCTCCATTCGTTGGAAGAAAGTCGTGATCAGGTGCGACGGGCTGTTCGCCTCACCTACTTCCCCGACATTGAGACTCTTTTGATCAAGGTTCCAACTCTCCACCATGAGAAGGCGCACCGCAGTTTTGCCGAGGAGACGGTCACTGCTTTGACGAATATGGGGGTCCGCGTCATGGAGCGTGAACCTACCGGGGCCGGGCGATACACGGCGCGCTCAGCTTCTCGGAAGGAAGCAGACTCTTCGTACAGGAATGGACTGCTGAGACCCACCGGCACCGACTGGCCCCATTTTGTGATTGAGAGCGGCCTCTCCGAATCCTTATCCCGACTCCGCCAGGATGTTAACTGGTGGATAGCGAATTCAGGCGGCAGGGTATTGCTTGTCTTGCTCTTGAAAGTCTCACGGTCAGATCAGACGCTCACGATAGAGAAGTATTTCCCGCAGCGCCAGCCAGTCACTCGGGCGCGCGTCGCCGCCGGCGGACCCGGCTTTATCCCCCAACGCATCACCACTACGGTGGTGAAGGTGGGAACTACACATCCTTCAGTTCAGGGACCACCGGTTGTGCTGGAATTCCACCGAGTGATTGGCAGGCAGCCAGTAGCCCCGCGTGAGAGGAATGTGGTCTTCGCGCATGCAACATTGATCGAACTCGCCCTCATGATCTTCAAATGACTTGCTGTCTCTTCCACTCCCTCAAGCTTTCTGAACGCAAGTTTGGTTGGTAGAATGAGCAGGGAGGGAGCTTTCTTTTGTCTCTCTCTTTTGCTGTCTCCTTCCTGCCCACCACACTTCCGCCATACTGTTTCTAAATCTGCTCTAGGTCTTTCTGTCCTTTGCAAGAATGAAAATCATATTTGGAGACTTCCTTTTGCGGTAGTCAGGTCAGCTATTCTTGTCGCCCGGTTGCTCCACACCCTTTTCACACTCAATCATGATTCAACCATTTCCTTCGAAAGAAACGAAACTTCTCCTCAAGCTCGATAACTCCATCTGATCTAGTGCAAGATGTTGGGTGGCTTTGTGCTTCAGGAGATATCGACAGGAATGAAATCTCATGTCACGCAAGCCACCTTTACGGCTTCGAACTGAAAATATCAAAAGAAGTCAAATTTCCAGTCATCTGAAGTTGTCAGAATACTGTCAGTATACTAGGCGGCATATCGAATGTTCTGAGCGAAAGAGCCAATACACATATCCCCCACCCACCATCTCCCCGCCTACAAGCACTGCGAGTAATAGTCATTCTGCTTAGTGCAGGTCGACCCACTGGCGCATGTCGTCGCCCCAGTCCATCCAATGCCACCGCACTGGCCGTAAAGAGACGCCACGGCAGTGGAGGTAGAAGTAGCGGTGGTAGTCGTCTTCGTGCTAGTGGTGGTGGTCTTGGTGCTAGTGGCAGTGCTCGTCGTGGAGGCCTTGGTGGTGGTAGTGGTGGTGGTTGCAACAGCGGTCGTCGTCGTCGTCGTCGTTCCCGACGAGCCACCGGGCACATAGCTCTGCAGCAGGGACAGATAGTAGGTGTAGGCGGTGCCCGTCGTCGGCTCCATGTTGAAGATATAGGTGCCCCACCAGGGTCCGGCCGACCACCACAGCGCACCCAGCCACACGTCACTGGCGGCGCTCAGCGCGTCCAGCATCCCTTTCACGGCTGTCAAACACTGGCTGTTGGCGCCGCCGGCGAACTCGCCCAGGACCGCGCGCTTGCCGTTCTGGCGCAGCCAGGTGGTGGCGGCGGCGACGCGCTCGGCGCCGATCGTGGTGCTCACGCAGTCCGCGCTCGTGCCGGACCCATCGCTGTCGAGGTACTGGTGCATCTCGTAGATGATCTTGTCTGAGGGGTCGGTCAGGTTGACGAGGTTGGTGTTGTAGGTCGTCCAGGTCCATGCCCCGCTGTAGGAGTTACCCTCCACAAAGATGTACTGACTGGTCGCGCCAGCAGCACGGATGGCATTAATCGCTGCCTGGTTGAGGTCGAAGACAAGGGTTTGGTCTTCGTCATGATACTCGTTATCTGCGCGAGACTTGTTAGTCCGGTAACGTGCAGAGAGAGAAAGGAGACGTACTGGTATCGAAGATGACATGGTCGTTTGACGCGAACACCTTAGCAACAGTGGTCCAGAATGCGGCAAAATCGGACGTAGACGTAATGATGTTTCCATAGCTAACAAGCATGTATTAGTTAGAACCCTGAGAGAGTCAGAAAAGGCTTGTTTACTATCGTCCAAAGTTATGGGGGTCAACGACCGCATAGGCTCCGAGGCTGGTGATTGAATTGATAGTCTGATCACAGAAGTCAGTATGATGTAGAGAAATTTAACCAGAATGCTAGAACATACGGCCTCGAGATCCGCCAGGTAGGTGGCATCGGCCGCCCCGGTCAATGAAGTCGGAATCAGACGCTCCATCATGAACGGGACGCGGAAGATATTCATGCCCGCATTCACCAAGACCTGGATCTTACTCGCGTCAGGCCAGATGTAGTCCGTCCCCAAAACACCGGGAATGTTGGCCTGGCCAAACTCTGCGCCGGACTCATTGCTTCCAAGCCCTATCTGCAGTCAGTATAGGTCTCTGAGACATGGAAGCTGAAGGATGAACAGCGGCCCATACAGAGAAAATTGGAGGAGCGTTTGGCCTGAGGGGCCGCCCACACTTGGGAGAGAAGCAGTGTCAATACGGCGAGCTTCATGATGTCCGAAGCGGCGATGCTGATGCTGGATTTTACATTCCTTCCTCCTTTCCCATCGAGCTTGACCACCTCAACTTATACCCCGAAGACGGGGGCCAAATTGCCCAAACAACCCCTAACGGAGAACGACAAGGACGAGCGACTTCGACCTCGCTGCTCAAGAAGACGGCCTCTCGGGCCGTCAGCCGCTGTCGATGGCACACACATACACACACAGCAAGGAGGAGCAGTAACAGCGACCCCAGAACCCCAGACCCCAAGCTCCGAAGAAAACGCGGAGACAAATCCGTCACGGCAATTTCCTGTCCCGCACAGACCATCATGTCCCAGTGGTGCCTGAGCCCCACTGCAGAACAGTGACGGATTAGGCATGCCTTTGCCGATCCGGAATGGTGCGAGGGGGGGGGCAGACCAGGACTAAGGACTGGCATTTCGTCTGACCTCGCTAATCCCGAGCGATATAGGGCGTGAGAGGGAGGCCACCTCGTCCGTGCCAACCCCGGCATTGCAAAAGCAGGCCCAACAAACAAAGTTCGTGATGCGGAGATTATCCCGTCCACCCACGTTACTTGGCGCTGCATGCTCCGGGGCCTTTGTTCCTTTTCCCGGCAGGAAGCCCACCGGCGCTAATGCACGCGCTTGGCGTTGGGTAGCATGGTTGAATTCACTGCCGAAACGTCGGTGGCGTGGTTTGTGGTCAGGTGCCCCTGAGGAATTGTCGGCACTATTCAATTGTTTGAGGAGATCGTGGCGCTTGGGTAATATCCTTGCGGAAATTGGGTGACTAGGACTTCGTGACTGGTATAGTGCACCAGATGTATGAGACCCTCAAGCGCCCTTTGGGTTCATTCAAGAATAGGACATGGACACACAGTCTTGACGATTTCAGATCATTTTCACAAAGGTGATTGGGCCATCCGAGTTAATATCTGGGACAGGTGAAATAGAGAAGGAAGACATGGAATCGTATTATCAAGCCGTTGTATGGACTATACCAGATAACTTGAAGTCGAAGCGACAAATAACAAGACTTGGTTGAATAGCAGGAGAAGGGAGAGAGGAGAGATCGATCGATCAGCGCAATTAGTGGGGGGGATCAGGTGAGGAGCACATGACCGTGCGGGGTTGAGTTTCTTCGGCGGCTCTTCTGCACTTCTGCACTTTTGCACTTCTGCAAGCCTGCAATCCTGCATAACTTTGTTCCTGACATTTCGGGCTACAGGCTCACTACCTTACTGGTTACTGTTAGACTACTGTCCATCTCATGCATTTTGAGTGGTAAAAAAACAGCCTTTCATTTGCTAGACTAGTCCTAAGCTTGAGATCCTGCCGGAAGTAACAAATTGCCATCATACTTTCTCCTACCTCATCATTCCTTGTTATTCTCCCTCTTTCATCGAGATCACCTCAATGGCTAGCTCACCCCCTACAGGCACTGCGAGTAGTAGTCATTCTGCTTGGTGCAAGTGCCGCTGGCGCAGGTGGTGGGGCCAGTCCATCCCTGTCCACCGCACTGTCCGTACAGCTGGGCAACATTGGTGGACGAGCTCGAGGTGGTGGACGTCTTGGAAGTGGTGGTAGTGGTCTTGGAGCTAGTGGTGGTGGTGCTGGTCTTGGAGCTAGTGGTGCTGGTCGAGGCCTTGGTAGTCAAGGTGGTGCTGCTGGAGCTGGAGCCGCCCGAGGTCGAACCGGAGTAGGTCGAGTTGAGGGTACCGAACTTGATGTTGGAGTAGGTGACATACGAGTTCGGGTAGTTGGCCTCAACGTAGGTGGCATTTCCGGTGGTGGTGGGGCAGGAACCGCGGGCGACACCAGGGCTGGTAGCCGAGCTGGTGGTGGGGTAGTCGCTGTCGAGCCAGAGCATGTCAGCGGCGTGGTCATCCCACAGACTGAGCACCAGGACCATGCCGTCGCCGAGGGCGTCACCCATGGCAGACAGTCCGCCGTGGGTGTCGAAGACGTTGGTGTCACCGAACAAGGTCTTCTCGGCCTTGCAGAAGCTCTCGGTGATCGAGTTGCCGCTCGCGGCAGTGTAGGTGGAGGGACCGTTGCCAATCACGACACCGTTCTGCACGTAGAGACGACGGATCTCAGTCAGGGTACCAGTGTCAGTACCATCGTTGGTGATGAACTGCGTCACGACCGTGAAGGGCTTGCTGGTGTCGACGGTCTTTCCGAGACCATAGAAGTCGGTGTTGCCCAGGCGGTAGGGGTTGAAATCGCATCCATCAGGATCGCAAGTACCGGAGTAACGGTCGGTAGTGTCACTGTAAGTGCCACCGCAGGTATCGCCCGTACACATGGTTTGCTGGACGGAGTCGCAAGGGTGGGCGGTGAAGGCACTGGAGACGCTGTTCGCCTCCCAGATATCCATCTCAGGGCAGCAGGAGCCATGGTTACCAGTACCCGCATTAACATCGGTCGAAGATGGCTCCCAGCCCTCAATGTTGGCTTCACCATCGATGAACTTGAGATCCCGAGGACATTGGGAGTCGCAATATCCGGTTCCATACTTGGCGCCAGCCTTGTTCGTCGGGAAGCGGGAAACGCCGCCGTCAGCGTCCATAGAGACGAAGTAGAGGGCGCCGTTCAGTCCGCAGGGAAGGTTCGAGACGTCGACATCGAAAGTGAATTCCCGATTGAGAAGCTTGAAAGTCTCGTAGGTGCTGTCGTCAGCCAGAAGATACAGACGCGAGCCGATGTTCTTCTGCGACGACGTAGTGACGAAGTTGAGGCGGAGCGACGAGCCGCTGGTGGTCACACCATAGGTGCTCTCGTAAGTGGCACCCTCGAGGGCACATTCGGACGCGCAGGTGGTATCGGTGGAGCAGATCGAACTGTCCCAAGTGTTGCCGCTATAGCAGTTGGTGTAACCACCAACCTCGTGCACCCAGCGCCAATTGGCGTCAATGACCACGCTGCCGCTGGTGGTAGTGCAGCTACCACTGCCGCTGCAGGTTTGCCAGGTCAAGCTGGGGTGCGTTTCAGCGGTGTAAGTGCCGACCTGCTGCGCATTGCTGGTGGCCAGCATGGACAGCAGGAGAGCCGTCTTGTAGATGGAGAAAGAGTCAACCATGGTTGCCAACGGATTGAGGGACGATTGAAGCTTGAAGCTGAAGGAAGATGATGATCGAAGCTGATGATGGCGACAGAAACCGTGGGAATGGCATGGCCTTTTATATCTTCTTCATCGCTCATGTAGCTCTGCTGTCTATACAATTCTATAGACAAGATAGATCGTGAAGCTGTTTCCTCGAGCTCAGAAGAGCACGACGGCTTTCCGGACCGCATCCCGACCGCAATCTCGTAGGCGCTCTTCACAATTAGCCACTTCCGCGTGGTATACCAAGAGCAAAGGCGAAGTGAGCCCGAAATGAAGGGATTAGTTCCTTGACAGGAACGGCAGTCCGCCGCCGGCTAATTGCACTCACGTGGGTGTCAGCTTGGCCGTATGGGGAAGAACCGTCCCCAGGTTGGTAACGTATGGGGCGAGAATAGCCGAGGCATGGGCTGATTTTCCCCAGTTTCTCGGTTTTCTGCAGTTTGCTCGCTCCTTACTCAGGATGAAGTACCGGCCTGAAGAGGCTTGCATGGGCTGTGACATCCCCAGGTGCTGCAGTGTAATTGCCGTATGCAACCCCGTTTAGCCAGGCAAACCACGTGGTCCCCGCAATGGTACGCCGAGTGATTCCATATTGTGTATTTGGTCCATTGTGTTCTATGTGGCGCTCGGAGTTGTGTTTCCTAGATGCCGAATGTGAAGAAATCGCGCATACATCGACGAAAGAAAGAGGTTGAGAAACATCTTCAGATGAAAGATGGAAGAAGGGCTGAGGAAGGCTGTTGTTCATTCATTCTCCTTCCGCCCGGTAAGGAGCCTGAAATGTCGGGCATCAACATCTGCTGCCTAGCGCAATCTAGCCTGTCGCCCTGTCTCGTCTATCACAAATGATAGGGAAATTCCTCTGAATCATAACTCCCTGACGCAGTCTCTTAGAAGTCCCTATGCTCAACAGTTAATGCATATCCTAGCATGTTGAATGGTCACTGTTTCTCCGACTGACAAACAGAGCTCAAACAGATCCAACGAGCTTTATTGAGCTTCTCAAAAAATAAATCTATATCTAGTCTATGTATAATTGGTCTTCACCTCAATCACCCACAGTTATGTCCAATAAAACATTTCCAACGCAGAACAAGATTCACCACATCCTTGAATGTCTCACTCCGACCTGGCACTCTCCACCTCCTTACTCCACCACCAGCCATTAGTATATTCAACGAAACATTCCAAATCCCAAGAGCGATGCCACAACAACGCCTGCAGTCTCTCTCCTCCATATCGTCACAATGTCAAAAGAGAATCACTCCGACCGCGCACTCTTCGTCTTCTTGCTCCTCAACTTCATCATCAGAAACACCAATCCGTACGATGTGATGCAGAACAGCGCCGTTATCCCAGTCTACAAGAAACAAGGTCAGTCATTCATTCATCTTCGAGCCAGGGACAGACAGAAACTCACATCTCTCCAGGAATAGTACTTCTCCTTCAAGTTGAACGACTTGGCGTAGTCCGCTCCGGTCGAATACTGGCAGAAGGAGCACGAGCCCGTCGCGCTCGCGTCCAGCAGGTAGCCCGTGTTGTTCGCGATGAAGTCCGCCATGTACTGACCGCAGGTCTGGCCGGACGGGGCGCTGAACTGGACGAATTCGGACGCCTTGCATTGGACTTTCACGTCCCAGAGCACTTCGCCCAGGAGACCACCGACGAGGTAGGTGAAGGGGTCCAGGTAGTAGATCCAGTAGCGCCAGAAGGGCGTGATCTGGTCGTAGGGCACGACGACACCACAGAAACTGATCATGCCGGCGCCGATGAGGATAGGGTTCATGATGGCGGCGAAGTACTCGTTGGGCGCGTAGGCGGCGATGGCCTGGCCAATCGATGTGTAGAGGAACTCATAGACTGGGTTTGTTTGTTAGCCTAAGCTTGAGGATGACTCGAAGGGGAAATGCGAGAGGTGAAGCATACAGATCATCTGAAGGTAGACATGGCCCGAGATGTAAGCCGAGACGGGGAATCCAGCAGTGAAGTACCAGCATGCGAAGTAAAGTGTGGCGCAGATGATCAAGTACGGGATCTCGGAGACGGCTTGAGCTCCAATGAAGGCCATCCAATGGTAGGTTTTGGACTATTCGCTAAATCAGCGGAGTCGGCTGCAAGAGAGGCTCTTGTAACGTACCTTCTTCTCTCGAGTCTCAAAGATATCGCGGTTGTGCAGGAAGAACGGCTGCATCTGATTGATACAGCCCGGGGCAACGAAGATGAAGTTGAAAATAGCAAACAGGCGCAGTTGAAGTGCGAAAGTGCCGTCTCCCATTTTCCAAAAAGTGAAGCCACTGAACAAGGCAGCGAACACGTGAAGAATGATCTTGTTCCACATGTAATCCTGCGATCGTTAGCACCAATCTATCTGACTTTACACCGATACATACCGGTGAGCGCCACAACTGAGTCATCAAGCGTTCCAGCACCATCTTGAACTGGAACCAGATGGGGGTGGCGAAGTCATGGTGGTCCTCCTCTCCGGTTGAGTTCGCTTCGGCCTCCTTGTTGAGTGCTTCAAGATCCCGGAGTACAAGCTCACGTTCTTCGGACTGGCTCCAGACATCAACCCAATCAATCGGCTTTTCAGTGTTGCCTTGAATCACTTCCACGATGTGCTCAGCAGGGTTCACGTCAGGTGGGCAAGGGGCGCCGTTCTTCGCAAAGTATTCAAGAACCTTCTGTGAGTCCTCGCCAGTCTCTCCGAAATAGGTCATCTTGCCTCCCTTCGCAAGCAGGACGAGCGAGTCGAAAGCGTCAAACAGAACAGCGGATGGCTGATGAATCGTACACAATACAGCTTGGCCACCATCAACGAGCTTTCTCAAGAATCGGATAATGTTGTAGGCCGATTGCCCATCCAGGCCGGAAGTCGGCTCATCCAGAAATAGCAAGGTCGGTTTGGCCACAAGCTCCACGCCTAGGGTCACTCTCTTCCGCTGCTCAATGCTGAGGCCCGCGCCCGGGACACCGATCAAAGCATCCTTAATATCACTGAGCTCAAGCAAGTCAATGATGTGGTCAACATAGGCAATTTTCTCTTCGCGTGGCACGCTGGCAGGTTGACGCAACAGAGCTGAGAAAACTAAAGCCTCTCTCACAGTAGCCGTGCCCTCGTGGACATCCATCTGTTCACAGTATCCAGTAGTCCGCTGAAAGCTGATACCTTGAGGTCGTCCGTCAATGAGAATAGATCCGACGATCTCACCGCTGTCCTTCCGCTGAGCAAGCACATCAAGCAATCTGAGATCATATTAGCCAGGTAGATGTAAAAATGGGTAATCATCAAGCTTACGTGGTTTTACCAGCACCCGAACTTCCCATCAGCGCAACCAAGTTACCAGGCTTGACATACCCGAACACCTGGTGCAAGAGTTGCTTCTTCTCTCCGTGGAAGGGAACATAGTAGTCGAGATGATTCCACGTGAAAGTGGACTGCTTACCCGTTTGCGCAAGAGCATTGCCCTCTGACTTGGTAGCACTGGATCCCTCTTCATCGGCTACCTTGGACTTGGCACCTCGTTTGTAGAGAAGCACAGAGGAGCCAGATTGGTTGTTGTTCATTTCGAGGCCCAGCGCAGTGAGAAAGATGAAGAATGCCCAGAAACCAACAATGATACCGAAGCTGCGCCAAATGTGGTGGAAGGAATAGCTGTATTGCTCCCGAATGTAAGCTGCGCCATTAATCACACCGTCTGTGCTTCCTTTGACCGTGCAACCACGATTAGGCGAGGCACCGGCCGGGTAACCAGATCCGTAAGGGATATAGTCAGGCGCTACACAGTCCAACTCGAGTCCGACAAACTCGTTGGCCATCAGGGCTTCGAACGCATAGGCACCGGGATTGAGGTAGAAGATCCAGCGGAACCAGACGTGCATCTGCTCGAAGGGAATGAGATAGCCTGCGTCTTAGTTAGCTTGGTTCATTGGACGCGAGCTTCCACTGCATTACCTCCGTAGACGAAAAATACTGTCGAGACAAACCCAGTCATCTTCGACGCGTTGCCAAACTTCTTACAGAGAGCTCCGATCGCTCGGAACATCTGCATGAAGCACAGAGTTTGCATAACTACGATGATCCAGTAAGTAAAGAAGCGGCCAGCATCCATCTGCAATCCAGCCATGAAGTACAGAATCAATGAAAAGCAGGAGACCTGCACCAACACAATAGGAAAATCGGTAATGGCGTTGGCAATCGCGAAGGCTGTTGGCCTGTAAAAGCCAAATCTCTTTTGGCGCGAGAGAATCGGCCGACCCATGAAAGACGCGGTTGTTTCCGACATGGTTTCCAGAAGGAAATAGAGAACTGCAAAGAAGAGAGCACCTGGTCTCAGAAAGATGGAAGAGCTGTCAAGCTTGAGGTTGTAGAACAAACTACCACAAACAAGAGCTTGGAGAATAGCAGATACCACCTTGATGATGGCAGATAGTCTATCACCGGCCAAGATTTGGAATTGACTGGGCCAATGTCAGTGCCCAATCAAAGTTCAATCGTTCGACTTTACTCACCGAACTGTGCAGCTGGCGACTTGGTGCCAGAGACCCGCCGTGTAAACGCTCTGGGGCCGAGGGATATGCTGCTTTCTCTTCTCCATCAGCACTGCATTGGCCAAGTTGATCTCTTCGTCAACCAGCTTCTCTGGTGGCTGGATGTCCTCGAGCATCTGAGAGCAGATCGAACTCTGGCGGTAGTAGGCCTCAAATTCAGCTGCAGTATTGGGCACCTTCCCTTCCATTCCCGGAGCCACAATACGCTCCGTGGTGACGGTGACGGAGGTAAGAAAATCGGCGATATTGGCACCCCGGGGACAGACGAAGCCCATGTCCTCAAAGTAAGCTCTGGCCATCGCCCGCGGACCGTAGTAGGTCACCATACCATCTGCTAACACCAAAACCTTATCGAACTGGTCGTAGATGCCGTTGCCCGCCTGGTACATGGTAGCCACGATCGTTTTCTCGTTCTGGTCTGCCTCGCGTCGGAGCATGCGAGCAAATTCCACTGCCGTCTTCGAATCCAAGCCTCGAGTTGGGTTATCCCAGAACTGAACAGGGCTCTGTAGATACAATCCTTAGCAATAGATCCACGAAGCTGCGATGCATTCATAACCATACCTGACCAGCCATCATCTCCGCCAATGACACACGTTTCCGTTCGCCACCGGAGACACCTCGAATGAACTCATTTCCGACCAGAGTCTTCTTCGTGTGCGGAATCCCCAAGGAGCCCAGGATGTCATCTCGCTTCTCTTGCACATACGCATTCCTGTCCTGCAGATGTTCAGGCCGTTCCCGAGGTACTTTATTCCGCAGAGCAAATTTCATCGTTCGATTGACCGTTAGCGTGGGGAAGTGCACATCGTCCTCGTTGTTGAACATGATCTGTTGGCGATACTTCTTTGCCTGCTTGTGGTCCATACTTCCGTAACGGGTCTCGCCCACGACCTCGTCGAAGGCACCGCGATCGTTCGACAACACTCGCAGAAAAGAAGTACAGCCGGAACCGGGACGACCGAGAACGAAGAGCATCTCCCCCGGTCGAACTTGGCCAGTGATCTCCTTCAAGATCGTCCGCTTGGGCCGCCGGCTCTTCTGGAACCAGCTGGTGATTTGTCGCGGGTCGGCCACCGACAATAGTGTTTCTCCCAGGGCCGCATCAGGCGCGGTAACGTTCACGCTGACATTGCGGAATGTGAGCGTCAAGCGCTTCCGGATATCGGAGGCCCCGGACTCCATGTCGACCGTTGCTGAGGATGATGATGTGTCCATGTTTGCTGATAGGTCCGATCAGATCGTAGCTATGCGTGCTTGGGTGTCCCGGTCAGTACAACCGCCATAGTGCTGGCTGGAAAGCTCATACCTAAGAATCACGGTCCATGAAGCTTCAGTCTAAAGAAACACTCACTCAGATCCAGAAATGCAGTTGAAGCTACTTTCGGACAGCTCGAGGAAGCTCAGGCTCTTTTATTATGATTTGGATTCCTGCGTGGCATATACGATACGCAATTACTGCCAGTGCACATATCCGCAGATCCGTAAAGCCGATATCCGTAAAGCCGCCCAGTTCCACCGACGAGCTTTCCGATTAGCCCATTGGCCAATATGGAGGATTGATCCACAGAAGGCGTTGCTTATCATGGTTCCGATGGTCCACGGATATGAAAATGCAGTGTTTTTGATCTATAGCCGGCCGCGCTAGAATTTGCGTTGTCCACCGTGCCTGAGCAAGTTGCCCATTATGACCTAATTCGAACCCCGATTCAGAATGGCGAGCTTTCTCGATCAGGGGCTTGATCCAGCCTTATCCCGAACTCTGTTCCAGCGCGAATCAGATGCATTTCTGCTGGAGTCAGGGCCAGACCACTCGGATGAGGGACCTGAACCCGCGAACCGCGGAGTCATCCTGGCCGCTGATAAATCAAGACTGTAGGGGACGGCTGTCTGGCTATCTCAACTAACGGGAGGTCAAGGGTCAGAAATAGGGACATCAGCTGTCTTTATCCCGTTCACCAGAACTCCGTCACTGAGGTATAACAGCGATGATGGAGCCGTGATAAGGCGAAGTATCGACCGATGGACCACGTGGCGAAAGCAGCTCTTGATCATTTGTCTGTCAGGTAGCACAATGAAGACATATGCGTCAGGGAAGATCCGACGGGCCAATGTACACTTTGGCATGCTGTTACGTTTCCCCTTTCGCACGGGTAGAGAGCCGGTATATCTGTGATGTCTTAGCCACGTGTATCCGTATTTCCTTAGTCTCTCTCCTGAGGAATCGAGATGTTGGTCTTTTCAAAGAGATTCCCTGCGCTGCTCTGGACAGAACTGACATGATCCTCATTCCATCAGCGGAGACAGACTGAAAGACAGCCATTGTAGACAAAGCACAAGAACTGGTCTTTGACGCGAATATGCCAAGCAAGGGCGACGAATGGTTCGAGCAGTTTCAGCAACGGGCAGGAAAGAAAGAGAAAAAGAAAAGACATAAAGAGAAAGAGATAAAGAAAGACGCAACCGATCTAAAGCAAGAAAACCGAATTGAGCAGATCTCTTCCCCAGTCCTGATACTGTTCATGTAAAGTTGAGCGATGGTGATATCTAAGCCGCCGCACTACAAAGTAGACGGGTTGACATTCGGCAAAGACCAACCAACAACTGGCGGCGGTCTCTAGTCTCTTGGCTGCCGCTCCCTCAATTTCTCCCCGAACACAACCACCACCACAGCCGCGCCGCAATCCGCAACCTCTCCGGACCTGACCTTCCACCCCGGTCGGCGACCCCCCTCATGGCGTGAACCACGACACCATTCCCCCTTTCCTTGGGCCTTACATTCTCATCACATAACAAGATACCCTCACAACCATGAGCGCCTCACGGGTAGGCCGAGCGACGCTCAAATCCGCCAAGGGAGCAGCAGCAGCAGCAGCAAAGCCCGCCAACGCTGCACCCCGTACCGGCGCGAAGAAGAACAAGCTGAAAGCTGCAGCCCCAGTGTAAACAAGCCCACTCCCACGTCCTCCACTCCCAGAAAGGACCCCCAAAACTAACCCACCAGCCCCAAAAGCTACCCAGAATACACCCCGGCACTCTCCAAACGCGCGCACCCCACGCTGACAGACTTCCACCACCACCCGCCCTCGACGACGACACGCATGAGCCCGCGCGTGATGACCGTGCTAGGCGTCAGCGCGCTCGGCCTGAGCGCCTACATCGGGTACCTGTACGCCTCGTACCGCCGCGAAGTGACTTACTCGCAGAACTTGTCCGCCACGGTCCCCGCCACCGCCAACGTCACGGACCGCTACAACACGACGGCGCGCACCTTCGACGCCGACGTCGAGATGTCCGAGAAGCTGATGCGGCTGGGCGCCAAGCGCCGCGACCTCTGCCGCCGCGCGCGCGGCGACGTCCTCGAGGTCAGCTGCGGCACGGGGCGGAACATCGAGTACTACGATTTTGGGCCTGTGCGGCGCGGGATCGTCGACGAGCGGACGGGCGCGGTGGGCCTGCGCGGCTGCCGGTCCGTCACGTTTGTGGATCTGAGTCCGCAGATGGTGGAGATGGCGCGCCGGAAGTTCGAGGAAATCTACCCTGGGGATGATGCCCTCCGCAAAAGGGTGGAGTTTCGGGTGGAGGATGCGGCGGCCGTCGGGGGCGGCCCTAGTCGGGAGATTACCGGGGCCGCCGTCCCGGGCCAACCCAAACAATACTTTGATACGGTGGTGCAGACGATGGGGTTGTGCTCGTTGCCGGATCCCGTGGGCACGCTGAGGCATTTGGGGACGCTGGTGGATCCGCAGAAGGGCGAAATTTTGTTGTTGGAGCACGGTCGCTCGCATTATGCGTGGTTGAATCGCGTGCTCGATAATCTGGCCCCTGCCCATGCGGATCGGCATGGGTGTTGGTGGAATCGCGATATCGGCGAGATCGTGAGGGAGAGTGGCTTGGAGGTCGTCGAGGAGAAACGCTGGCATTTTGGCACGACATGGAAATATGTTCTGAGGCCGGCAAGAAAAGCAGTCGAGTAAAAGTGTGGCTCGATGATCTTGTGCTGCTGTTTTGGGAGTGGCACGCTTACGGTGTAGATGGTTATGGTTGTAGATTTGCATGTACTATATGTGTCTATAGTGGTTCTTCTGAGCGGAGTTGTCTTGTTTCAATAGATCGATTTAGAGATCCTATATTAGAATAGATTCTCCTTAGTGATGTAGACGCCGAGGACGTATCCAGCATGCGACAAGTAGGCAGACCTTATTATTTTGCGGGGAATCTGTGCATAGGATTCGCTAGGAGTGTTTGCCTTAAACATTCTGCTAGTTTCGTTTCAGATCTCTACTCACGACAGACAATGGGCCGATGGAGGTCAGAGACCCTGGCCAGGGTTAGTGATAAATGGAGCAATAGCCTCAGGCGGATAGGGCTGAGGGACGAAAGGGACCTGGAACCGATAATGCCCGGACCCGACCTTTTGTTCCCCCGTCTCAGAGCCCAGTCGAACGATGGCCGTTGCATTCAGGGGCACGTCGAGCTCGACCGCGAGCACCTTCACGCGATCATCATCCTGCGAAGGGCTCAACTCCCATCGACAGAACCAGCGCCCATACGGGCAGTCATGCGAAACCGCCGCGTGGGTTAAAGGCCCACCCGGTTGAGGAGACACAAGGACAGTCTTCCACCCGGGCTCGCGCGGGACCAAGCCCCCGACGGTCTCATGCAGCCATTGAACAACAGACCCGAGCGCATAGTGATTAAAGCTGGTCATCTCGCCGGGGTTGATCGACCCATCCGGCAACAGGCTATCCCATCGTTCCCAGATGGTCGTGGCCCCCTGCATGATAGGATAAAGCCACGATGGACACTTATCCTCGAGCAGCATCCGGTAAGCCAGGCTCAGATTTTTGCTGTCACTGAGGGCCTGGAGGATGATCGGGGTGCCGGCAAACCCTGTGGCCACGCGGAATTTGGCCATACGCACCAGGCGCGACAGCTGGCGGCTGATGGTTGTACGTTGGGTTTCGGAATCTACCAAGCCAAAGACGATGACCAGAGCATACGCTGTTTGGGAGTCGCCGGCGACTAACCCGCTCGGAGTCACATACTTGGCATGGAAGGCTTGGAGGTGTCGGTCGGATGCTTGCTGGTAGTGGATAAAGTCGGCTTCTTGCCCGAGAAGCCGACTGATCTGTGCCAGGGTTCTGGTGACGCGCACCAAGTAGGCATCTGCCACGAGCACGCCGCTAGTCCGCCCATCTCCCGGCTCGTCTGATGGAGCCTGAGGATCCAGCCAGTCTCCGAGCTGCCAGTGGTCCGGGTCCCACAGCCCATCGTCGCCCCGACGAACCCCCTGGTCCAGCCATGCCTTCATACTGGGATACTGTCGCCGGAGGATTTCCACATCACCCGAGGCTTGGTATAGATTCCACGGCAGAATGATCACCACATCGTCCCAGACAGCCTGCGGCATCGGGGGCCAGACGTGCTGAAGCACATTCGGCACGACTAGTGGAGGCACTCCTCCATCGTCATGCTGCTCTGCAGCTACGTCCTCCATCCAGTCGGCCAGCATCCCTTCGCAGTTATACAAGAAGGTTGCCGACGGGCTGAAAACCTGGATATCACCGGTCCAGCCCAGCCGCTCGTCCCGCTGGGGGCAGTCAGTTGGGATGGACACAAAGTTGCCTCGCATGCTCCACCGAGCGTTGCGATGCAGCTGGTTGATCGCATCATTCGAGCACTCAAAATCCCCCGTCGGAGCAAAGTCTGTGTGCAAGACTAATGCGGTGATATTTTCCAGCCAAGAGAGCGATGAGGACCGGGGGTCCCATCCATCTACCTGCACAAAGCGAAATCCATGAAAGGTAAAGATCGGGGACCAATCCCTGAGGATCGCTCCGGAGGAAATGATCACGTCGGTGCATTTGGCTTGACGCAGCGGTCGTATACCCAACTCCCCATTCTCCAACACCTCTGCGTGCGTGAAGCTCACCTCAGCATTGGCGGGCAGTTGCAACTCCCGCACATGAAGTTTACCCACCAGATTCTGACCGAAATCGAGAATCAAACGCCCAGATGGGGTGGTAAACAAGCGCCGCGCTGTAATCTGTTGTGTAACCCGGACAGCGGGCGCTCGAGGGACGACCAAGGATGCCTCCGGCAAAGCCAGCGTCACGACCGGCTTCCAAGCCGCCGCCGCCACGACCACCGTCGTCGTCGTCTCCTGGTAGTCGGGGTCGCCGTGCCAGTCCCCCAGCTCCTCGCGCATGTCGTACAGCTCGCCGTCATAGATCTCACTATGCACGAGGGGGCTGAGGTTGCATTTCCAACTGCTGTCCGACACGACCTGCAACAAGTGATCCTTCCGGGCGCCAACGATCTCCAATTGAACGAGGCGCACCGATCTGGTCGCCGTAGAGGCACCGCCTGCCACCGTTGAACCCCAGGCGGCCTGCATACCACCCCTCGGCCACCTCCACTCCCAGCACATTGCGAGCCGCGATCCCGGCAGAGACATCATGAGCCCGGTACGCCATACGATGGTGGTAGCTCGTCCAGCCCGGTGCCAACTCGTCGTCCCCCACCCGCTTCCCATTCAGATAGACCCGATACATCCCCAGCGCTGTCACGTAAAGTCTCGCTTGCTCCACGGCCCCAAAATCGGCAGGGAGCTCGAAGGTCTTACGGAACACGACCGATCTGAGAGTCTTCTCGCCTCCGATCGCCGGGTGAACCATCGGGACGGCGGCCCAGTCCTGCTGGCTGAGCAAAGCACACTCCACCCGGCTCCATGTCGACCACGCAGTGAAACCAGCATGCTCTTTGGCTTCTGGGCCATGATCTTCTGTCGTTTCCGTCCAGGTGCCGTGAGCGCGCACGCGAATCAGCTTACGTTCGCGTGAGCGCAGCGGAGGGCCGGGCCATGGCACCCACGTCGACTCGGGGCTGTCCACTCGATAGATCCTTCCTTCGTCCTCCGGATGGCATTCCGGTGCTTTCAAGGCAATCTCGTATGCTGTTTGGACCCAGTTGCGAATACTCTTGTTCGAATAAGTAGCCTTCCACGAGAGACGGGGCGCGTCATGTTGGATCCCGAAGCCGGACGGGGAGTGCTCGAATGCGAGGGCGACAATTTTGGCCATCTCGAGGTTGCTCGTGAAAGAAGGAAGCGAATAACACTGGCCTGTAAATTGTTGATCATCAGTCCAAACAGGGAGAGAATTCTCCGTTCATATAAGGACTCGCATCATTTTTGCCCCGAGATAACCGACAGGAACAAGCTTCAGCACTGCGAGGGATAGATAACTTGGGAGATCGAATAAAAACACACTTCGAATTCCGGATGGCTAGCTCGCTATGCACACCATCTGTAGTAACATATATCCAACGTGGAAAGAGAGCCAGTATACTGATTGATACTATGCCATAGACAGCGGCGAGGCTGGTCTCTGGAAATGACGCTCGGGTTGGACCATGCCGAACGAGGCGGCCAACGGCTTCCCCGCAAAGCAGGCAACTGCTGCAACCCAACATGTGATTACGCCGAGACCGTTCACAAATTACGAAACTACGAAATACAGATTACTTTGGACAAGAGAAGTACTTTTTTTGAAGTTTTTTTAATCCTTTTTTTTGGTATAGCAACCAGGAGTCCGTGATTATGCCAGCCATAAACTTAAGGCATAGCCCCGAAGTCCCCAATCTCCCGGTATAATCATCCGCTTTCATAACATTCCGTAAAGATCTAAAACAATAAAGAATTTTTTTCCATCTTTTTGGTGCTGCGGTGTTGGTGAAGAACCATCCGATTGAGCAAAAAGCAATCAGAGGTTGAAAGCATCACGTCATCGGGAAGGCCCAATGAATGAAACGCTGCCCGAAGGCGAAGAACAGAAAAACCAGTAATTAGAAGGAGGCAACCATTCGACCAGCGCACAGTACCGCCCCCTTGATCTGCGGTGTGCGACTATCTAAGATGGTGAGACGATTTGTGTTTGATAAAAGAGACAACCAGGTAGCAAAAACCGAGTCGCTAGAACGCCCTACAAATGCTAGCATGAGGAATCGTAACGTGCGCAAAGAAACAAGAGAAGCCACAACTGATCGATCGACGGGGATGTGCCGGAAGCGAGCACAGCGAGTCGACGGATAAATAAAGGTTTTGTTAATACATGTCGATGAAAGGTGGAAGAATGGCGACGGCGTGATCTTCCTGATTCGAGCCGAACGGCCGTTCTTAAACTTTACGGAAATCTTTTTACACATGTTAGTGAATGTGTCACCTCGTCGTCAGAGACTAGAATGTAGTAGTGCATACCCGAAAGCACAGGATAGATCAGCTCGAAAGCCTGATAGATCTCCTCACGGACTTTAGCACCGGTGAGGACAATCTTGCCACTGACGAAGATCAGGAGCACGATCTTGGGCTTCATCATGCGATAGATGAGACCAGGGAACAATTCGGGTTCGTAAGAACTGAAGTTGTGGTGGCGACTAGCCAAGCCCTCCAGGCGGATCGGGAACTTGATGTCGCAGGAACCGACGATGTTCTGGATTTTGAAGTCCGTGAACTTGGCGTTGAAGCCGAGCTTCTGAATTATACGGGCGTATTTTCTGGACGCCAGCTTGGAATCATCTTCCGACTTAGCACCAGTAACCACCATCTTGCCGGAGGCGAAGATCAAAGCAGTCGTCTTCGGCTCTCGGATACGCATGATCACGGCCGCGAAACGCTATGGGAGAAGAAAAAAAGACCAGTTCAGCCACAATGTCCCCTGACGTGCCAAGCTCAGGAGGATGTGGAAAGTAATACCTTTGGGTTGTACTCCGCATTTCTTGCGTGAAGCGCGATCGTCTTCAGGTCCAGGCGACAGTCAAGGTTGACCGTGGCGACAATGTTTCTTTAAAGATAGAAGAAATTCTTGTTCAGCAATCTGGTAAACCAGAAGAACGAGAACAGTAAGAGTATACTCACTGCAACGTAGGCACAATGCCGCTCCCTGGAGTGTTGGCACCAGGAGTAGCAGCGGGAGTTGCGGGCGCCACCCCGTTGCCATTCGAGGCATTTGCTCCCTGCTGCTGACCGTTCAAACCTCCATTGGCACCTTGAGCCATCGCCATATGTGCGTCTTTTTCGGAAGGTGGCGTGAGATCACCAGCACCACCGGGAAATGACAGAGAGGCAGGAGAAGTGAAGGCCCGGGCCTGCTGCGCAGTGGCCGGATGAGTTGTGAGAGAATCCATCGCGGACGAGAGTAAAGATACTCGAGCCGTAGACCAGCCGACGCTGAAGAAGTGATGAGAGCTTTCTAATGACAGTCTGCACCAGATATTCTCAGTCAGTCCAGGAAGACAGACAAGGCCAGGGAAGTGGTAAGGTGGTGGTTGAATAGTGAGATGGTTGCGAAGGTGACAGGAAAAAGGCGGTCGGGTGGCGAAAAAAAAAAACACCCAAACGGCGATGAAAGAGTCACGTACCCTTTTGTGGGAGATGAACAAATCAATGTCTCCCCTACAGCAACACTGCCCACAATCGACGAACCGTTTCAGGAGAATAAAACGGAATGAGGTCCGAGGTAGAGTGCCAGAGATAAAACCAACAAGAACCCACAAGTCAATCAAGTCAAATCAAGTCAAGGTAACAAGAGCCTGACTGAATGATGATCGAGTAGTACCACGAAGCCCAGATGGAGGATGGGAGAGAGGACGGTGAGGATGAGGACTAGAAAAGCACAACCAAGTGTTTTCTAGGGAGCAGGGAACAACTCGACGCAGCCTCTGCAGTTATTGCAGAAGTGAAGTAACAAGCACGGAGTGAATAGGGAGAGTCAAGACAGTGCGATGCACGTGATATGATCAAAGGCAAGAACTTTTTTTTCCTTTTTTGGAATTGGTGATGTCTATCTGCGTTTGGAGAGAAGGTGCGCGTGTATGTGAAGAAAGAGAGAGAGAGCGACGAAGATGCGAACCTGAGGTTGCAACCTTCCTGTTTCAGTAACTGAATCTGAAACAGTGGAGTAGTAAGATAAGAAAGAGGAAAGAGGGAGAGGTATAAAAAAATATAACTTCTTCAACCTTTTTCCAATTCTTGGCTTCCTAAGAACTTCTTCCCGGGAATCTTAGACCAGCGCGAAAAGCAGTAGAGACAGCTAAAATTTTAGCGGCTCTGTGAACTGTACGAGTGGAGAGGATAGGGGGTATAGGAAGGGGGGAGGATATCGGGCGGGAAGAGTGTGTATGGCTTTCCGGGCGGTGCCAAGACCAGAATCAAAAATTCTAACAGAGTCAGGAAAGTGGGAGGTTGGGCCTTTATATAGGCTGACTCACAGCCGCCGGGGTGGGTGGGTGATGAAGGGAAAGGAAGGAAAAGAAGGGGAGCTGGCGTCAGGGGGGGCTGGGCCCGGCGGCGAAAGGCGGCAAAAGCAGCGACGGTGACCCATGGGTATGGCTCATTTGGCTGGTTTAGCACAAGTATTTTCCCAGTGTTTTTAGTGTTTTCAGTGTTTTTCTATGGACCTAACGCTCCACTAGCGGCTCTTGGAGGGTGGCCAACGCCGCCCACTTCGCACTCCCAAGCAAAGACCTCCCCCCAAGACCCCCCAAGAACCCCCAAGCACAAGCGCTGGTTTGTTGATCGGCGGACCCACGGTAAACACATTGTCTAGGAGGTCCACTGGCGTGCACCTGTTCTCGTTGGCTGTCGCCCCCCTTACTCTTTTTTCCCGACCGGCGCCATGGTTGCAGCCACTCGATTTGAACCAGTCCGCGTTCCTCCTGCGATCCACTTTTGCAAAGTCCATCCATTCCGTTTCCTTCCAATCATGCCGGATTGCTGTTCTCGGCGACTAGGGAGATAGCGAGGTAGACTAACGCGTCTGCCCGCCATCACGGTCCTGCCGCTTTAGCAACTGGTAGCCAACCCTCCACAAAAGCAAAGATGGAGGATGAAAAAAAAGAGAAAAAAAAAAAAAAAAAGAGAAAGAAAAATTTGCTCTCTTGGCCCGGTTTCTCTTCCTTTCCATGAGCTTGTTTGGGGCCTCAGCGCTGCCTTGATCGCGGCCCCAAAAAAAGGATTCTCGATTGAATATGATGCTTCTGGTCTGAAATCATCTTGCGACTAACATTCAGTCACATTTTGCGTTCTGAGAATCGCTATGATCGAAAGAAATCAAGATACAGAACGATGGAGGGTGGAGGGTGGAGGATGGAGGATGGGGGATGGAGGATGGATCAACCGGCTGGAAAAGATGCTAAACCGACCGCGACAGAAAAATTTTGGGAAGGGTTTCAAGCCGGTCGCGTCATGGGGTCGGCGGACTGGACGCGTCCTCCCTTTTCATTTGGCGTTGCCTGCCGCCTCCAACAAGCCTCAAGGGCAAGGCTCCAGCCGATGGTACTTTCTTGCTCTCCTACACATGTAGTACGTACGGTAGTCCGTACTTCCAAGTTCCAATCCCTGCTCGAGCTTCTTAATCTACCCCGGATCTCAGACCACCAACTGTGATCCACCAGCCCGATCGGTATTCGGTCAACTTGCAGCCTTGATGCACTGGTCACTTTGGGCTGGGAATCTTCATTTATATATCGATCCTAATCTCAGACATGACCAGTATCAGCACTGAACTAGCCCTCAAGCTTATCATTCAACCCTCCTAACTGGCTATGCTGCATGCCTTCCGTCTGTTGAGCCGGCCTACGTAATCTGGCCAAGTGTCCTTTTCCAAGCCTCCATCGCAAAGAATGGTTCACAGTACACAGTAGGCTTTTATCATTACTCGACTCTTGCCACCAAGACTCAATACTCGGTGTGTTCGGTAGACGGCATAATCATGATGAAGCGGACGAAGTACGATACTTCGTACTATGTATAGTAATCCGTAGCCAGTGAGACGAATATTGTACATGCATGTATAGTACATGGACCACATGACTAGAGACGCGTTGTGCCACATCGTTGTGCATTCAGATGCTTATTTACTGTGTATTTATTCGGTGGATTCTCAGTTGTTGCTGCATCGCCACACTCATAGAGTGTCGGGATCTTTGTCAGCCGGTGTTCATCACATGGGTTCAGAGTATGCTGAGTAGTATATAGCCGGGCAGGCAACCGGAAATCGTCCATGACATCTCGATCGCGTGTCGTCATCGAGGCTTTGGTTATCTTCTCGATATCTCTGAGATTATTTTTGAATCTGCTCGACTGTTGGTTGCCTTCATGTGATTTGAAGGCCAGGTCTGACTAAGTACCTGCCACAGGCTGCACCTGGTGCCACGGCTATCTCTGGCAAGGTGACATTTGAACCAACTGGAAGTGTCATGGACTCATTACTCATACATGTGTAGTATTTGAGTAGCACAAGATCGGCGACGCGAACCATTCGATCATCACGACGTATGTGCAAGAAGCAGCTTCGCGGTCGGTCGGAGACTCAGGGTCCATCGGTGGCAGGACACCGAGTACGTATTGTACAGACAGCACTAACTGCAGCCTGGAGTGACTGTTGCCCTTGCGCATGTCCCGACGGGATTCACGGCTGTATGAGCGGAAGTAGTTTTACCTAGTAGGATACCTAGTAGTATTGAGGGCGAGTTGATTCACATTATCCGCCTTTCCATTGGCCGCCGTTACCTCGGGCCGACCACCAAAATTTCAATCCATCTTTTTCCCCCCTCTCCTTCATCCTCTTAGTCACACTCCTCCCTCCATTGGATCAGTGCTTCAATCTGGCCGGTCGGAGAAGTGACTCCTCTGATTCTAGTAGTTTGTTACTGCTACGACTGCGATTTTACAGGGCTACAATACTCTTGTTGACGATACCCCCTCTACCTTCTACTGTCGCGATCTATCCGCCGTCTATAATGCATTTGTTCTCAGCATAGGATTCGCAACTTCCAGCCCTACTGTGACCCTCGTCCCCACTCCTATCTCCTTCCCCTTCAGTCTTAATCACATCTTGTTCGCCTAATCGCCTAAACAATGGCCTCCAAAGGCGCGATTCTGCCGTTGTTGAGGCGCGAGTTGCGGCCCTCTTCCCTGCGCCTCCCCAAGGCTTCCGCCTCGTTGTCGTCACTCGCAACCTCTGCACGGCCCTCAAACCGCTCCTTGCCAGCCGCTTACCGTAAAGCCATTCGACCACGCTCGCTGTTCACTCCCATTCAGACACGCGCCTTTTCACAATCGGTAACACGAAGATTAACCGATGCCGATGGCAATTTTGATCCCCGTCAGCTGGACAGAGAATCGGATGAGGTGGATGTTTGTATCGTCGGTGGCGGTAGGGACTCCGCATAGACTCGGTCGCGCGAGTGGAATGCATCGCGCAAGTGGAAGAGTGTAATGTGACTGACCGTTATTGTTTGCCGCTTGGAATAGGTCCTGCCGGTCTCGCCGCAGCTATTCGATTGAAGCAATTAGCAAATGAAGCCGGCAACGAGGAGTTCCGCGTCATTCTGTTGGAAAAGGCCGGCGAACTTGGCGCCCACGTCCTGTCCGGCAACGTACTCGAGCCGACGGCGTTGAACGAACTTCTGCCCGACTGGCTTGCGGAGGACAACCCATCCCGCTTCGAGGGGGCGACCCCTGCGAAGGCGGATAAGATGCGCTTCCTGACGCAGAACTCGTCCTTCCCGATCCCCGCGCCACCACAGATGAACAACCATGGCAACTACATCATCAGCTTGAACGAGCTCACCAAGTGGCTAGGAGAGCGGGCGGAGGAACTTGGTGTCGAGATTTATCCCGGATTCGCAGCCAGTGAGGTGGTTTACAAGTCGGATGGCTCCGTTCTTGGTGTCGCAACCAACGATCTTGGCATCAGTCGCGACGGCAAAGCGAAGGATAGTTTCGAGCGGGGTATGGAGTTCCATGCGCGGGTCACCTTGCTGGCCGAGGGCTGTCATGGAAGCTTGACCAAGCAAGTGGCTAAGAAGTTCGACCTTCGTCGCGATAGCCAACCGCAGACCTATGGTATTGGTCTTAAGGAGATTTGGGAGATCCAGCCCGAGAAGTTCAAGTCGGGTGAAATTACGCATTCCATGGGATATCCTCTTCCGTCGGATACCTACGGTGGAGCCTGGATGTACCACTTCGGCGACAACATGGTCAGCATTGGCTTGGTCGTGGGCCTGGATTACCCGAATCCATGGTTGTCGCCCTACGGTGAGTTCCAGAAACTTAAGCACCACCCTCTCTTCAAGGAAGTCTTGGAGGGTGGCAAGTGCATCTCGTATGGTGCGAGAGCCCTTAACGAGGGTGGCTTCCAGTCCATCCCGAAGTGCGCTTTCCCCGGTGGCGCCTTGATTGGCGACAGCGCCGGATTCCTGAACGTTCCCAAGATCAAGGGAACCCATACCGCGATGAAGTCTGCCATGTTGGCTGCCGAATCCACCTTTGCAGCTCTGCAGGGTAACCCTGACGGCAGTGTATTCCTCTTCGACTATGAGGAGGCTTTGCGCAAATCGTCGATCTGGAAGGAGCTGTACGAGGTACGCAACATGCGGCCCTCTTTCAGCACCCCCCTTGGTCTCTATGGTGGAATCCTGTACTCTGGCCTCGAGGCGTACATTCTCAAGGGACGGACTCCCTGGACGCTAAAGCACCACACCACCGACGCCGCGGCCACGAAGCTGGCCTCCCAGTGTAACAAGATTGAGTACCCCAAGCCGGACGGCGTGATCAGCTTCGATATCCTTACCAGCGTCAGCCGGACCGGAACCAACCACGAGGAGGACCAGCCCGTCCACTTGCAAGTGGATGACTGGGACAAGCATACGGATGTTGCCTGGCCCAAGTACCAGGGTGTCGAGAACCGGTTCTGCCCGGCCGGTGTATATGAGTATGTGGAGGACTCCAGCAAGCAGCATGGTGTTCGCTTCCAGATCAATGCTCAGAAGTTAGCTCTTCCATCATATTTCCCCTTATTTGACAAAACACTAACCATGGCACAGCTGCATCCATTGCAAGACTTGCGATATCAAGGTACCCACTCAGGATATCAACTGGCAGACACCTCAGGGTGGCGAGGGACCGAAGTATTTTATGACCTGATTAGGCATATCCATTGTATTGTAGCAAAAGCAGCGGGATTGATCATATGATATGGAACCATGTACATACGGCTTTTAGCGTCAAGTCTCGGTGAATTCGCCTCATTCCTAAGCATTAATTTACAGAAGTACTCGTACACAGTATATGACAGTCTCTATTATTGCTACCGTACAGCCATGGGGCGGCAAAGTGCCAAGCCACTAGTCCTTGTATAGCCTAGCTGGAACTCTGCGCGGATCATCCGCTTTGCCAGCCGCGGTTCAGCTGGGTTGATCTGTAGATTGCATGTTGTTTGCTGAGGGTGTTATACATCACAAATGAATCATTTGGGAAATGGAGGAATGCATTTCGCAAGGGTTTGTGCTCAAGATCTGCAGTCACTGCCGACACGAATAGGTATGCTTGCTGCTTGTTGATTCATCCAACCTTATACTCTGGGACTACGGAGACGAGGCAGCGTGGCTGAAGAATCTATATCATTACTGTTGCAATACTATGCGTACAGCATACCTAACAATCTTCGCTTAGCAGCAGACTCGGTAGCTCTTTGAGCCTTCAACGCTCATGGACCCCCTACCTCATTGTTCTCAGTTGTGTTATACCATTGAAGTATCATCGATTACATCGAAATGTATCGAATTCGCTCACCATATAGGTACCGGTACATGTATCTGCAGGTGTATCTATCACTAGCTTTTTTTTAGGGCTCCATAGCAGCACTAAAAATGAGGCTGCACGGCAAGAAATGTGTTCCTGGTGTAGTGTGGGGGAGCCTCGAAGGTAGAACACTGGGCTAGAGTCACGGGAATATATACATTTACATTTTGTGTTCAAGCCAAGAACACGGTTAACTATGGAAGATATACGGCGAGCTCAGCATTCCTATATAAGTCCTCCGGCACCCATTTGCTCTACCTCAACCGGCATCGTCCATTTATTTACCTTCCACTAGCTATCATAACATCCTCTCCATAGGCAAGTCAGGAACTGGATAAGGCGGGGCCACGTGGAACCGCAGAGTGAGGCGATCCGGGAAGGTCGTCCGCCATTGGATGCCCTCCACCGCCAGTGGTCCGAAACAATTGCCCTGGCGGTCAAGCTCGCAGTCGCAGTCCCGCCCGCAACTCTGCTCTGCTCTGCTCTGCCGCCGCCGCCGCCTCTTTGCTTTCTCCTCTTTTCGCGCCGTGACGATCGCTCGCTCGATTCCTGTTCTTCTCTTCTCCTCTTTCTCTTCTTCTTTCCCTCTTGTCTCTTCGTTTCTATTAACTCTTCCTTATCCTCTTTTCCAGCTGCTCGAACTCTTGTCACCGTCCTTCCTTCCTCCGTAACCCCCCTATCCATTCATCTATCAGATTATCCCGACATAATAAACAGTCTGACAACAATTTACCTCGACTAACCCCTCCGCCCCCCCCCTATCCTTTTCCCTCGATTGCGATAACCCGCCAACGGTAGCCAACACACACACACACACACACACACACACGCACACACACTACTCCCAGCTCCAAGCTGGTGGTGTCTCTTATTTACCTATCACCAGGTCTACTAAACTCATCCGGAATATCTCGACTGTGTATTCCCCGGCTCCCGGACTGCCAGGAAAACCGAACTATCTCGAGCTACCGTTTCTGTCGCAACTAGCTACCTGGAGTACACACCGTTGGAGAGAACAATAACCAGGCCATCATCCTCATCTGTGGCTTATTTTCCCAGATCACCAACTGGAAGAACTTCCGAGGCCACACGTTAATCTCCCCTTGCCGATTGGATTATCCCGCGACTTGCTTTGTTTGCTTTCTGAGTTCCAGCCATGACTGAAGTCTCGTCCACCCGACTTTATCTCGGGAACCTTCCCCGCAATGGTATGCAGCCATCTATCCGTTCTTCAAGGTCTCCTTTCCATCCGATATGGATTTCTTCCTTTCAAATCTGTTCCAGTCCACCTGCGCCACAGTAACAGGATGTCCACTGGATTGCCATGTGTTCTGGATGGATGTCTTTCCAGTCCCTCAAGTGACGTTGGTTCAGTGGCCATTGCATCTCTTTCTTGCTTTCAGATCCTATCTGTTGGGGTTGTTAGCCAGGAACCAGGCCTGCGCGCGCTCCTCCCCACTCTGCGCAGGGTTCCCTCGAACCCGGACACTGTAGGGGAGGATTCTCAATTTACTTTTCTTGGACCCATTTACGTATTTTGTTTTCCGCAATGAGCTGACCTTTGAATGCGGCGCCCTTGTGGGCGTCGCAGTCCCAATTCAGTAACTAAGCAGGATATCGAGGAGCATTTCAGCACCCATGGTTCCGGAAAGATCACAGAGATCAAATTGATGAATGGCTTCGGCTTCATTGAGTACGAAGATGCGATGGATGCCCGAGATGTTGTTCCCGGTGAGCCCTCAATTTCCTGGCCAGCGTAAGCCACGTCACTTGCCATTGACTAACAATTACTCTTCTTCTAGCTTTTCGTACGTGATACTGTCCAGACCCCTCTCCAGGGCTACCAATTGACTCTTGCCAACCCACAGATGGCAGCGATTTCAAGGGCGAGCGACTCACCGTGCAATTTGCCCGTGGCCCGCGCCGCAAGGAAAACTTCCCTGGCCCGATGGACCGTCCCAACATGCCTCGCCCCCGCCGCACGATCTTTCGCATGTTACTTTCTGGACTCCCGGAAACAAGTTGGCAGGTTAGCAGCCCAAGTCCCCTTTCCCTAGGAATAAACGGACGCCTTGAAGCCCGGCTCATCAGCGTTCCTTGACATCTCTGCCTATTTCTTTTTGCCTTTTACCTATTACCTACACATTTTGTCTGCATATTCCGAGCCTGCCCCAGTTTTGGATATGTGCCGACTGCGAGCGATATTTTGGGAGCTACACGCATTACTCGAGCAGCAACCTAGGCTCTCCAACGAGCTAGGTTGAAGACTGGACGACCTCAACCTGGAAGGAGAACTTTATGCCCCTTTTGGACTACCCTGCCTTGGATCTTGATTCTTGGTCTTTCTTTTGGGACCCTTTGCGACTGGCGCCTCATCGTTCTGCTCTCAACCACCTGGACCTACCGGATATCAGACTTGCTTCACCGGGAAATGAACTCACCAATTCGTACTCTAGGATCTGAAAGACTTTGCCCGCCAGTCTGGCCTTGATGTGGTATACTCCGAGACCGGCCGTGAGCTTGGCAGAGGGTGCGTCGCATTCTCTTTCCCCTGGACGCCTCGTTGGATTACCGTTAACACTATGAACAAAGGTTCGTTGAGTTCGAAACCGCCAACGACTTGAAAACTGCCGTCGAGAAGCTCGACCAGCGCGAGTTCAAGGGATCTCGTGTGACATGTATCGCCGATGTAAGGACTCTTGACAGATCCACATCCAGTCCACATTATTCATTTCTCCTTAGATCCAAAGCTTTCCCCCGGAAGACCGTTCTTTCCGTGACCCCTACCGGTCGCGATCCCCTCGTCGGAGCTTTCCCCCAATGGAGGAATACGACCGCCGATTTCCCGCACCCCGTGGCTACAGTCCGCGGGCTCATTACCGGGAACGGTCTCCTATCCCCATGCGGCGGGAATACTATGAACGGGATGGGTACGGGCGCCGGACGCCACCTCGCCCACGGATTGAAGACTACCCTCCTCCGCGTCGACCCTATGAGGATCCGTATGATGTTCGTCCGCCACCTCCACCCCGGCACTACGATGACCCCTACATGCAAGCCAGAGCCTACCCCCGTCCCCGGAGTCCTCCACGGGGTGAGTACATGCCGTATGAACGCCGCGGCTACTGGTAGGGGCTCGCTTGCTGTCATTTGATTGTGTTTCACTAAGTGCATGGCGGATACCCACTGTGCTTTCTGATTGAACTGTTTTCCTTTGCGCTCTGTTTCTCTCTGATCCACAAAATAATCCGACTCCGGTCGCCTGCACTTACACTCCTGGACCGGGTACGGCTGAAAATACCATGCGGATGTGTGTACACCGCAGACGAAAGGCGGCGAAGAAAGAAGAAAATAACGAAGAAAGAGACGAAGGCGCTTCTGATCATTAACGGACGTGGTATGATGACCCAATGATTCGACGATCTATGCTCTGGGCTGGTCTCTCGAGTTCCGCGCGCGACTTGGTCTCTTGGTCGACCTCAGCGCAGCCAACTGATGATGCAGCACGCGACCCTGGATGGCCTTCAACTCTTTGCGACGTAATATCTAACGATGTGAATTTCACTTCTCCTCCATGGGTTCATGGGCAAATGTATGTGTATATTGGATCTACTGAATAATAACACTGGTTGAAAAGGGAAAGGGAAGTGGTTGCCAGAGTGGCTAGTAAACAATGGAAGCAAGCTTGCCTTTGGTGTGGAGTAGGAGTAGGATTAGGAGGGGAGAAGATGTGCGAGCCAGGCAGCAAGGCAGCCAGGCAGCAAGGCAATGAAGAAAGTTCCCCGCGCTAAGACGGAGGCGTCCCCACCACTTTATTTTGCCAATGACTCGACTACTGGTTTCTCCCCTGCGCCTGTCGCATTGACACGAGAGCTAGACAGGGTCATCTCTGAATTAACAATAGGTGCGAGATAATTTTCCTGAAATTACCTTTCCTCGAGTCTTTTGAATTCACTTTGACGTCTTGTGGGTTGACGTCACGGCAGGGCCTCGAATTTCGGTAGCTTCAGCATCTTCCCGACGGTCACCCACTTGCGAGCTAGCTTCCCTCTCAGCTCGCAACCTCTCTTTCTCACACTCTCTCCCACCTCATCCATCCTTTGATCTCTGCACAACCACAACCATCAGCTAGCATCATGGCTGACCAACGCGTAAACGTCCATATCCCACCCCGTCCGCCGGTCCTCGACAGCGTGCGGCTCCAAAACATCCAGCTGACGCTTCCTGCGGCCCCGGACCCATGGCACCGTCCCAGCAAGCCGCAGCCCTGCTCCGCATCGCTGAACCTATCCTATTCCTCCGCGGTCGCCGCCGCCATCGCCGACGATGTCTCTCTATCACTGGACTACGGAAAGCTCTATCGCCGCCTGGAGGAGGATATCCGCAACATAGGCAAGTCGGGCGATGCATCGGCGCAGCAGCTGGTCAGCATCGACGGCAGCCGACGGGATGAGATGCTGGGGGCTGCGCTCGGGGAAGACGTGCGGCTGACGGCGGGGATCGTCGCGAACTGCGGGCTGGGCCTTCTCGACGAGACCGCCGCCGGCGTTCGGCGGATGTCCCATGTGCACCAGCACCACGACACCCGGCGCCGGAGCAGTGCGTCGGCAGGCTCCCAGGCGCAGGCCCAGGCGGCCATCTTCGGCAACCCGTCGGCTGCCGCCGCCGCCGGCCCGCCGGCCATCGACGCGGTATTTGGACAGTGCGAGGTCTCGTTGCAACTGCCCAAGGCGCTGCTCCGCGCGGAGGAAGGGCTCAAATACCGGAGTGTGACCGTCTGGGGATACCGGCAGCGGAACGGGGCGGCTGCGGTGGACAACCTGGTGGAGGCCGAGCGGTGCCCGGTGGTGCTGGAGGAGGAGTTCCGGATCGATGGGATTCGGTGCTATTGTATCCTGGGGGTCAACTCCCACGAGCGAGTCGAGAAGCAGGCGGTCATCGTCTCGTTGGAGTTCAAGGGCCCCGGTCAACTGCCCTGGGGGTCCACGGTGATCAATACCTATCAGGCCATGACGCGGGCTGTGGCAGAGGTAAGCAGAGCTCATTGCTGCGGTGTGTCTTTCCTGAATGCACATTTGCTAATGTCGGGGTGGGTTAGCGGGTCGAAGCTACGAGTTTCCAGACTGTCGAGGCGCTGGCCACTTTCGTGGCGCGCATTGTGACGATGGAGTTTGGTAATGAGCGAGTGACGGTGTTGGTCCAGAAGCCCAGCGCGTTGTCGTTTGTAGAACGATCTGGGGTTCAAATTACTCGGTCGCAATCATTTTTTGAGTAGGAAGGATGTATTGTACCTTGGTACCTCATGTTAGGATTTCATTGGATATGGAATTGTGCTTGGTTACAGATGGGCCATATGATAGGTGTCATGCTTTTGGGTTTGTATGCGACAGGTCATTCGGATGAATGCCTGGCCTGCCAACTGGAGGTGCAGAGAGTAAGTTACCTGAATAGGCAAGATGGAGGCCTGAAAATTGGGGGCCAATGACAGCAGCACGTGACGCAACCCTGACTTGAAGTGGACTAGCGTCGCTTAGCACCCGGCGGCTGATGATTGGTTCAGCGGGCATCATCGGCCTTGGTTGTTTCTCACCTGGCAATGTCAGCTTTCCTCCTAAGAAGCCTGATTTCAACTTTCCCTTTCCTTTTCCCTCCTCCTTTAAATCTCCCTCTCTCCCTCTCTCCCCCTCTTTAAGGGAATTTTGTTTGATCCCCACAACCTAGAAAACACATTCGTTGTGTGTTATTTCACTTTCCCATCTCTTACTCAGATCACCTCCCTCGTTGGCTACCTAGCCTGTTGTATCTCTATGTGCCTGTCTGCGCCATCCACGCTTTTGTCGTCCGCTCTTCTCCGCTGCTCCGCCGCTGGCTGCCCTACCGATTCCCCCGCTTTCCCCGATCTCTCCCCCTCGACAGTTTCTACGGTGTCGCGATATTACTCCACTCTGGCTGGCACCCAGGCCGTGTCATCCACTCGTTCGCCTGATTTCACTGCTGGCGAGGTGATTTGGCTAAGGGTCCAGGGTCCGTCCTGAATAAGGGCGGACGGTAATTTGGTGCTAGTTTCGAGGGGCTCCTGCGGAACCACTCCTTCACAAGAGTTGCGCGCGGGGTGTTCTTTGAATCCTCGATCTACAATTGGTGTGTGGGTGAGTTTACAGTTCGATCCCCTTGCGTCTCCTGGAAAAACCGGTTTTGAATTTACCCCGCGTGTGCGTGTTTGTGTATATGCATCTATGCCTGATGGATCTAATCGGTTTTTTGTTCAGATCACTACTAGGTTGCCGCTTGGACGAGCGTACTTCGAACTTGTCGATGCCTGAGTGCATGTGATCGGTCTCTTCTTGCGAAATTGTACCTCGCCCTCTTCTTGTGGGAAAAAATGGATTTCTCGGCGACCATGACACCGGATGACCTTTCGGTCGCGGATGTTTTCAGCCCGCAGGCCGACATGTCGCACTCTCGTGCGGACATTACCATTAACGATGGCCAAGAAACCGGCTTCCGGATTAGTGCCCGTAGTCCTGAGCGGAAGGTCGCAATGATGCCCCCCGCGGGGGTCAATGGCGCCAAACCCTTCCCTGCGCCAGATTTGAATGGGAACCTCTTGGCTGGGAAAGCGGACCGTCGTAAGAAGAAGAAAAAGCAGGCGGCCGCTGCTCACGCGGTGGCTCCGGCCATCTCGACCGTGCGTGGATTCACCCCTCGCGGCTCGGGCGACGAGGACTCGGACCGCTCAGCCTGCAGTTCGCGCGCGCCGAGCTCCCGTCCCCGTCCCCGCGCGCCAACCGGGACCGGCCCCAGCAGCCCGTTGGTCCAACCTGCCACCGGGTGTGGGGTGAGCGCCCTGAAGCTTCAGCTGGATTCCATGAGCCTGTCCGGCCAGGGGACCCGCTCGGAGACGCCCAGCAATGCCAGCGTCTGCTCGGACAGTGACCAGACGGAAGTACTGACCAGCTATGAGGTGCCTCTGGAGCATGACTACGTCAGCGCCGATGTGGTGGCGGAGGAAAAGTCGCAGGAGGCGTCGAACGGGCGCAATGTGCGCACCCAGCAGCTCTGCCGCAAGATGGCGTCTGACGACTTCGAACCGCTGCTTTGCTTGGGCAAGGGATCGTTCGGGACCGTGCTGCTGGTGCGCCACGTCCTGACGGGCAAGCTGTATGCGCAGAAGCAGTTCCGCAAGGCGTCGATCACCGTGCACAAGAAGCTGGTGGAGCAGACCAAGACGGAGCGCATGATTCTGGAGAGCGTCAACCGCCACCCGTTCGTGGTCAAGCTATTCTACGCGTTCCAGGACCACGAGAAGCTGTACCTCATCCTGGAGTACGCCGAAGGCGGCGAGCTATTCCACCACCTGGCCATGGAGCGCATGTTCGACGAAGACGCGGCCGCCTTCTACATGGCGGAGATGGTGCTGGCGCTGGAGCACCTGCACCAGACGGTCGGGGTGATCTACCGGGACCTCAAGCCGGAGAACTGCCTGCTCGACAAGGAAGGGCACCTGCTACTGACGGATTTCGGGTTGAGCAAGATCGCCGTCAGTGATGACGACCGCTGCAACTCGTCGCTGGGGACGATCGAGTACATGGCCCCGGAGGTCATCCAGGGCAAGCCCTACGGCAAGGCCTGCGACTGGTGGTCCCTCGGTGCCTTGGGTTATGATCTGCTCACGGGATCCCCGCCCTTCAAGGCGAACAACAACGCCAAGCTGCAGGAGAAGATCCTCAAGCAGAAACTGGCGCTGCCCTACTTCCTGGGCCCGGACGCCAAGGACCTGCTGACGCGCCTCCTCCGCAAGGAACCCGCCAAGCGGCTGGGGTACCACATGCCCAAGGATCTGCAGACGATTAAGAACCACCGCTTCTTCCGCAAAATCGACTGGAAGGCCCTGGAGCGGCGCGAGGTGACTCCGCCCATCGTCCCCGTGGTGACGGACCCGGCGCTGGCGGAGAACTTCTCGGTGGACTTCACGCAGCTGCCGCTCAGCCCGATTGTGCATGGGTTTGATGAACACTACAAGGCGTCTCAGGCGGCGGTGCCGCCGGTCTCGCTGGGACTGGGGGAGAGTAATCCGTTTGGCGGGTTTAGTTTTGTGGCGCCGAGCAGTTTGCTGGACAAGGCGATTGGAGTGTGATCAGCGGATAGATGGTGTTTTCCCGGCGTGGCTCGCAGCTTGCATAGCTTTCATGATCGATATATTATTCAGTTTGAACAGTAGCTCAATGCAGTAGCTCAATGAATTTTCAGCAACGGTATCGGCTGAGCCGATGATTGACCAGTCTGACTTTTCAAAGCCGCCCCCCTTCGAAGTGTTACCAACAATAGCTGTGCGTGCTCAAGCAGATACGTAGTTATATGACTCCCGTTGCTTGAACTAGATGATGTGGTCTAATTTTTCCCCTCCTCTCTACCAAATTGTGAATCATCCCAACTGAACGGCCCCTTTTCAGCAAAGTAGTTTACCGAATCGACTACTACTATATCAGTTTGGCATTCCCTTCTGCCCGGCATCCAGCATCTTGTGGAAATACAACCTCAACCTCAACCCCCGCATCAGCCCCTTTGAGTTCTGTGCGGTACATGTATTCGAACCGGGATACCATGACTAATTCCACCGAGTCCCATGTTTCTTTATTTTCGAGTTAAAGAGGAGGGCCGGAGGGAAGTTCGATATCGAATGCTGGAGACTAAAAAAAGACACAGCATAGATTTCATGATTTGAACTGATTGGCTTGCAGCGGGTGTAGTGTAGTGTAGTGTACTAGTGTAGTACAGTGTAGTATAATATAGTATAAGTTAGTATAGTATAGTATAGTACATTATAGCTCTGGATCATTGACTCTATTCCTCAATCCCATACTAGAAAATAAGCAGTTCAACTCCAAGAACCGGGATTCTAGAGAGATGAAGAGCTACTCCGCCAGGCTATTGAATCTGGACAACCCAGTCACAAGAGTGGAAGGAGGGAACGGAGGAAGGGAGGGAGGGAGGGAGGGAGGGAGGGAGGTATAAGTTTACCCCGGAGAGACAAAACCAGAGGATCTAGATTTTATGGACCGGATTGCAGTTAACAGTGTACTTTACGTGACTGTACTGTCCTCACCCGCCGATCGCTTGTCTTTGCTATCGAAATGGATAGTTGTTTGAGGCAATATGGTTTGTGGTTGCTGCGTTACTTCTAGTGTGCTTTTCTGAATTGCGTGTCCCAAATCAGATCGCCCAGGCTCAGCTCGGCTCATCTTAACTTGCAATTTTATGTTTGTCTGTCTGTCTGACTGACTGATCTCTGTGCCTGGCATATCAAAAAAAGCAACACGCTAAATCCAATCCACCCCTCAGAATCAAGCCAACTCGGCCTCAATCAAACTCTCCGCCACCCCGGGATAGGTGTAGATCTCCACGATGCGGAGCCCCGCCCGGTCCAGGATGGCGCGCCACTCGCGCTCGGTGCGCTCGCGCACGGCGAAGTGCGCCAGCATCATCAGATCCATGCTCGTGGCCGCGAGCGTCGGCCGCTCCTCGCTGACCACGATCTCATTCAGCAGGACCCGCGAGTAACCCCGGCGCAGCGCGGGCGCCAGGTTTTGCAGGATCTGCACCCCGCGCTCGTCGTCCCAGTCGTGCAGGATCGAATGCAGGTAGTAGGCGCGCGCCCCGGCGATGGGTTGCGGCGTGAAGAAGTCGTGGGCTTGCGCGGTGAATGCGGGCCTCGGGGTGGTGCTGGCAGGAGCTAACGCGGCGATCACGGGCTCGCGGTCCTGCAGGATGATTCGCCCCGGGTGCGTCGGGTATTGCTGCGTGAAGATGGTTACGTCGTGGCCTCGGCCGCCCCCGACATCGACGAGGAGGACGCCTTCGGCGTTCTTGTCGCTGCTGGGCTCGAAGCCGGCGATCAGGCGGTCGGTGACGGGGTAGAAGCCCGGGTCGCACCAGTTGGGCTTGCCGGCGCGGTAGGCGCTCATGAAGGAGTCGAAGTGCTGCAGGTTGGGCGGGTTGGCCACGAGCCAGTCGAAGAAGTGCAGGGGCGTGTGATGGGCGCGCTGGAAGGGGCCGTCCAGACTCCCCACGGTCGGGGATCGGTAGTGGGTGTTCTGGAAGAAGGCAGGGAAGTTGTTGAAGGACGGGCGCGCCGTGTCGTAGCAGAAGGAGATGCTGTCTTGGTAGTTGTCGGCGGCGAGCTGGTCGCTCAGCGCCGTGCCGTGGAAGGCGCCGTGATGGAAGCTGATCAGGTACATCGCCACGAGGTGGCGCGTCAATCGCTGCAGGAGCACGACGTCGACGCCGGTCTTGTCGGCCAGGTCGGCCGGGCTCAGGCCCGCCTCCCCTGCGTCGCGGAGTAGCTGGAATAGTTGGACGTCGACGGCGATGCGGATGACGGCGGACATGGCGGGCTGTCGTCGTCGCAAGTGAGTGAATTAGCAAGTGAGTACATCAATGGGAATGAAACTGGGATGATGCTCATACCTCGGCCCAGAAGCTGCGTTGAATGAACTCACTGGGCATCTCCAGCGCGGCCACCAGCGCACGGCTGCGATCAATGAGGGCTTCTCGGGAGCCAGCCTCAGCCTGGTCATAGGCCTTGCCTGCTGCGGCCAAGTCTTCCAAGATGGCAGAAACCGATGGATTCATCATGATTTTGATTGGCAAGGTGGGAGTGGTAAACAGAGAGAAACGCAGTGAGGGGTTCACGGGAGCGTCCAGGGCTTCATATATCTTTTCCTTTTTCAGTGAGGGGTAGCCGGAAGAAAGATTGCTGCCATGTTCAGTGCAAGCTAGTCACATTCTAGCCCATGGAGAAGTGGATAGAAACAGTCTGTCTGTAGCTCAACACGTGTGCTTGCTCGAGACGAGGCTGGGTGGCTTTCGCCTTTTTCATTCAGTCGTCAATCTATCTTCAACCCCAGCTTCTTCTGTGTCGGGGGGACTGAGTGATAGGAGAAGATTTATGCAGTAAAGTCTTAGTCCTCGAAGGATGAGATATCCCTGCAGCTGTCCCCGTGGCAGACAAGGATCCTGCTGCAGGAACTATACGTACAGGACATAATATAGGACGAACGCCGAGGTGCATATGCGTCCATGGAGCGAGACAAGGGTGTCTGCTAGAGACAGCTGGCCTTTTGGGACATGCTAAGACCATCTCCGTAGGAAGTCCGTCATGCCATTTTGTAGTAGCGAGGGCACCGCCGTCAAGCTAAGAGGGTTAACGCGTATTAGCGCTCCTTCGACTGCGAGCCACGCGGAGCTTGTCCCGCCCCGTTGCTGCCTCGAGATATTCTCGGCATATCACTGAGACAGTTACCCCCACTGAAGAGAGGATACTGCGAATTGCACATTATCTTGCGTTCCGCATTGCCTCCATCAACAACGAAAGGCTCCATCAACAACGAAAGGCCCCATCAACAACGAAAGGCCCCAAGCTTGTATTCAAAACCAACGGTGGAGGAGTGAACAAGCTGGGGAAAAACGGAACGATCCGCAGGCTGGAATCGTCGGAGATAAGGAGGGACTCCACTTCCCGCCATCTCCGCGAAACCCTACAATACCGGCCTTGACATATTGGCTCCATGGTACTAATGCTCGTAAATCGTACACAGTAATGTGGTTCGCAGAAACCTTGGACCCAACCCGATCCTTCCGATCCTGTGACGTTTACCGAGGCCGCTAGAGGACCCATGGCGCCGCCGAACAATTGCGACTAATGACGCTGGTGCCAGAGGAGTTATATTTCCGGAACCGCTGCTCCTCTCACGCTCTGCCCTCCTTATATCGTGCGTTTTAGGCCCAAACTGCCTGGGTGTTCCCATCATGCCAATGCTTGTTCGTCGAGACCGAGAGAAAAACCGGGCCATCTCTCGTGCTTGGGCCACTTTGCGGGCGGGCACCTTCAACTTTGCAGCATTCGAGGCTGGCAGACTGCACGGTCCGACCGTGTGTTTCGAGGCAGCCTGAATGGCTTCATTCGACACGGATGTGGATTTCAGTGAAAGTCGAGCCGGTGTGATCAATGCAGTCGCATGGATATTCACTGGCACTGCCATTGCCGTGGTCGCGTTGAAGCTTTTTGCGCGAGGACATGTTGCGAAGAGCTTGGGATGGGATGACTTCTTCATTTTCTTTTCCATGGTGATTAACCTAGCAACTTGGTAGAGTATGAGGAATGGATGGACAAGCATAAATTCGCTGACCAGAGGGATACTGGACTGCAGGGCCTCAGCATCATCGCGGCGGCATTCGTCTCCTACGCGGTCACCTTAGGGCTCGGTCGCCATACGGCCGCGGTGATTGCCGACCATGGCATCGACCGATATGTTCAAACGGCGAAGTGGCAGATCATAGCATTCCGTGAGTTTCCTGCTCAGCATGCTATGCCTAGGTAGTTAACATGATCGCAGCATTCAATATCGGTACGCCCGAATCTTTTCCCGATCCCTCATTGCCGGCGATAGTTCTTGATAAAATAACTGATGCATTGGTTGAATGCAGGCGCCTTTAGCTTCCCCAACATCTCCATCGCCATCCTCATCAGCCACCTCCTCGACCCGAATCCGCTGCGCACGCGCTGTCTCTACGCCATGGTGACGATGCAGGTCGTCTTCGCCATGGTCTCCGTCTTCATCGTCTTCTTCCAGTGTCGCCCCACCCAGAAACTGTGGGACGCCGCCCGGGAGGGCCACTGCTGGGACGCCAGCGTCTTCGACGACTTCTCCTACTGGGTCAGCGCCTACACCACCATGACGGACATCGTCCTGGCCGTGGTGCCCATCCGCGTCTTCTGGAAGCTGCAGATGCGAACCGCGACCAAGGTGAGGGTATGCATCATGATGGGGCTGACGTTGCTCTCGGCGGTCGTGACCATCATCAAGGCCACCTATCTGCACCTGTTTACTGATCGGACGGATCCACGTAAGTTGCGGCCTCTTTCCAGCAGTTCACCCTTGTGACTAATATGGAATCTGTTCAGTCTATAATGTAGTACCGCTAGTAGTCTGGGGCTTGTACGTTTTTGTTCCTCAATCCTCAAAAAAAGGTTGACCTGTCTTACTGGATACACAGCATCGAGCAAAACGTTGTCATCGTGGCGGCCTGCATCCCAACGCTGCGACCTTTCTTCCGCAAAGCCTTTGAGTCGAAAGGCTGCCGCTCCGACAGCCTGACCCACAGCTCGCATCCATATTCCGGCGCCACCCCCAAGCTCAAGCCCTCGGGGGCCAAGCGTCTCCCGTCGGAGTCGGAGTTGCCGCTGGACACTATCCCCCATGACCAGGGTAATGAAGAAGCGGATGCCGCGGACTTGCGGCAGGGGATCTGGCGGACGAGTCAGATCCATGTTACCGTGCAGCAGTCGGGCCCCGGGGCAGCGCATGCGCCGGTGGATGCGATACGTTGACCACCGGTCTGGACTGCTTGAGCCAGGAGGCAAAGGGGCTCGAGGTGGAAAGGTATGTCATATATACACTTGTACACAGTTCTGGGGACTGTTTAAAACTCTTAACCAATAGATAGACTTCTTCAGATTTCTTATGTTTTTCTTTTGTCTGCGTGTGTTTGTTTTGGGTCATTGCATCTGGCTCGGTACGAATGCGATAGATTAATGGAAACAAAAGGCTCAAACATGCTCCCCATCTACTTCCTCCGAAACCTATAGACCTGTACCATGGACGAAGAGAAAAGCCAGAGGACAACATCTATGCCCTAAAAACACGGGATGCCATTGTGTCCGAATGCCATGCCCCAGGTGAACTAGACCTTATCCCTTGTGGGTACGCATAGTCAGCGCAACAGTCTCGACAACAAGCAACAAACAGTCATCAATACAGTACACATTAATAAGGATAGGACCCTCTGATGGCCCTCAAGTCCTAGTGCCCTAAAACCCTTGAACGTCCCCTTCTTTCCCCAAACACATTGCCTCCTGACCCTCCTCCGCATAAATACTCCTTAGCCTTGCCCGCTAACGCCCCCACCTCTTCTCCCTCATCCTCTTCAGCGAAGATCTGCCCTCCCAATCTCGAGCTTGTTGGCGGTTTCGGCACTTCCAATTCCAACTTCCTTGGTATTTGTAGATGGGTTTCTCTCGGAAATGCCCAGCGATGGATCAGGATCAGGAGCGGGCATTGATCTCCGGAAGCTTGCGAAGGACGTCGACGTTGTGCACCGATCTGGTTCCTAGGTTGATGGGTTGGATGGAGCCGCCGTGGTCAGGGGATGCATTGGCGATCGGGACCGGGGTGGATGTCACCCCGGTGGCGAGGGTGGCCGCGAGAAGAGAGACGATGGTGATGAATCTCATTTTTTCTTTTCGCTAGGCGTTGAATGAGTGTGGTTGATTTCAAAAGATTAAAGAGTGGATGATGGCTTCTGGGGTTTTGGGGGGGGGGGGGATGTGAGGTGGCCTGAGGAAAAGGGGGGTCCGCCTTTTTATACTACACTGTGTTGGTCTAGACGGAATCACGGAAATGAAGGGTGCGGGCATTGTGGTCCTGTAAGAAGTGCTCCTGGGGAATTTGAGCATGGGGGCTGTTTCGTTTTATCCTGGTTGTTCAGGTTGATGTTCTAGGGGGGTCAAATCAGCACAGGTTAGGGTTTGGGGTCGGTGTTGGCTGGGGGGCTAGAACTTGCAAGCATGGTCGTGCTGATTAGTCTGGATGTTTGAAACAGGGACTGACCAAATAAGGGATCTAGCTTTAGATCTTAGTTGTGACTGTTGACTGATAATGGCAGAGAAACAATGAGCCTGATCTTAGAATAGTGAACCCGGTCCAGGCGCGCGACTTGAGGCATGTGTCACCCACTACCTTAATTTCTTCTATCTTGTTTATCCACACAAAAACTCTCTCCATTCTCAATTTCAAATCAACTCCCCAATTCAAAGCCAAAGAAAATACCTCCAACCCCAGACACCACTCTCGACGCCCTCACCATCAAGATCCAGACCTCCTCCCTCCTCTCCACCACCCACCTCCACCAACTCCTCCTCTCCACCCCAGAGCACACCCTCACCCTCCCCGCCTTCCTAACCCTCTTCCCTCCTCACCCTCCAGAAACCCCACCGCAACGCCCTCACCCAAATCCACCGCCTCCTCGCCTCCCTCTCCAACTTCCCCTTCCCATTCCCCTTTCTCCGCCCGCCGGAATCCCCAACTCCGGCCGCGCTCCTCCGCGCCCTCATCCTGGCGGAATTCCACCTCTCCGCCCAGCTCTTCGAGGAAAGCAACCTCATGCGCCGCCGCACGCGCGCCGACCACCGGCGGCTGATATTCCAAGGTCTGGTGATAGCGCATCTTCCCGTCTACTTCTTCAGGACAGAAGGATCTGGTGGAAGAGGAAGCGAGGGCGCAAGAACACCGCAAGGCCTTCGACATTCCTCGTGCAGACGATGAGACCCAACGGTCGTTCTGCGGGGTGAACTACGATGCCGACGGGGATGAGATGTTCCATGATCTGCTGGATGTGTTGTATGATATCCAGGATAAGCGGGTGTGGGAGGCGGGGGTGGAGGCAATTGGGGGTGAAGGTGAGGTTGACAAAAAGGGGAGGGTCAGGGAGTTGGGGATTCGGAGGGAGAGATTGCGGGAGGTGGTGAGGTTGTTTCTGCGGGTGGGCTTTGCTGGGTGTGTTGCTCTGGATGGAGGGAAGGGCTGGAGGAGGAGGCGGCGGCTGAGTGTGTTGTCAGAGCTTTTGCTCAAGAGGGGAATGAGGTGGTGATATGGCCGATGTTTGATGAGGTTGTGGGGGATGTTGCGGTTCGTTATTCCCTGCTTCTACCTTGTGGTTTGGAGAACAAGGGCTTTGGCCGGGGGGCGAGGGGAGGTTCAAGATACATGCTGATTTTTACGGGATAGCCACTCTTCTTGACCAGCTTGGAGACACTACTGTTCCCGCTATATTAACCTCGAACCGAACAGGAACAGAAAGATATCCTCCAGTCCCTCCCCACCACCCAGCAAGATAGCGACACGCCCCGTCCTAGCGCAGATGGGGATGAACCTTGCGGACACGGTGACGTTCGAGGCACTCGCGTTGCGCAAGACATACACCACCACCACCACCACCACCACCACCACCACCACAGAGAAAAACGAAACGGCAGAGACGCTAGTAGCCGACCTGTACAGTGACGAGGATCTAACCGTGGTCCTGGTAGCAGGGGACGGTGTACGCAGCCCGGGCAGCGAGCAGTGTTTGGATTCCATCTGCCCTGGGCGGAGATGGAGGGTGCGGCAGCATCGTGCCTGTTATTCCAGTTGAGTCCCGTGCAGGATGTGTTTCGCGGGGATTTGTCAGAAGTGGTGCGGCCGGGGTATCGACTAGATGAGCAGACGAGGCAGTTGGTCTTTGGGGAGGCAGGAAAAGGCGTGCAGTTTGTGCTGGAGAAGAATCTATCGAAGATGAGCGTGAGGCATGTGGTTGCGGAGAGAGGAGGGTACCGGGCGAGGGAGTGGAGGGGCGACTGGACCAGGGAGGTCGAGGTGCAGGAGATTGAGATTTGGGATGAGACATAAGTCGCTCAGTAGGTACCTAGTAGCTCTGCTTGCGAATGTAATAAGACGTCATCTCCATTTCGAAGTCTGAGTATGGACACAACGTGAACACAACGTGAACACAACGTGAACACAACGGGTACTGTAGCGCGGTGGAACGAAATTTTGATCAGTAACCGGATCCAAGAGTATAGGCACGAAATAAGCGAAGTTAAGAGCAGTCTCTTGCAATCCCTACTTTGTTGAAGAAACCGAACCATACATGTAAATCATGAATGGGCAGCACTACTCGATCGAAAACATTCGAAACTTGAAAATCGCCGAAGGCCCAGATCGACAAAGAAAACAAAAGAGCTACAATACAGCCAGCCAATCTTGCCCAGCAAGATGCCGTCATCTGTAGTTGCAGTGCTCTGGCATAGGATCCATGCTACAGTATAGAGATGCTCTAATCATCAATATGGCGCCGCCATCTCAATTGAACCACCCACACAACACTCGAAAAAGATGATTCAAGTCTAAGCAAAAGGTATAGTACATAATGTCCCTCTCATCCCCAATCCCTTCGCCTCTCTCCATACAACCAACACAGCGCCAAGCCAAGCGAAGTAGCAATGAATGAGCAATGTTAGCCCATCGAAGAATTAGCAAAAGAAGACAAAGAGCACGATTCTGCTCGAGCTGCTGGAGTTCCTTCCGATCCGTCAGAGTTGCACTATATACAGTGCAGCAGCTTCCAGTGCATAGTAGATATCTATGAGTTCTCATGAAATAAAGCAAGAATCAAGAAAGAGCAAAACTCCGCTCATCAAAGCTCGCCCTCCTCACTCCCGCCGCCCTCATCATCATTCTCAACGGCTTTCGTTGGTTCCGGTGACGGTGGCCGGGCTTCTTCCGGAGGAGGTGGCGGAGGAGGAGGTGGAGGAGCAGGTGGAGGTGGTGCACGGGAGTGGTTCGAATGTTCTTCGTAGGATGGCTTCCTGCCACCAGCAGATGGGCGTCGCCTGCGCTCGTCTGATTCTACGTCCCAGTCACTTCGATGACGGTCTATTGGCCGTCGCTCAGATCTAGCAGAGCCCGGAGACCCGTGGGAGGACATGTTCTGTTGTACTATCTCGTCGATCCGTTGCTGGATCGGATCCACCGGTTGCCCCGGCTTACTTCCCCGGCTGGCGCTATCACGGCGAGGGAACGGTCGAGGGGCAGGGGGCAGAGGATGCGGATGGCGTGGTTGTGAGTGATGGGGAGGCGGCGGGAGTTGTCCCGCAGGAACGTGACCGTTGCCGTGGTGTCGGTCTTGGGATGACGGTGGCCCTCCATTAGAGTAGGGAACAGTCGAGGATTCATGCGCAGGGCCTCTCTCGGCCACCACGCCTTCTGATTCCCTCCGCTGTCGCTTCGGCGACCGTGTACCATTCTGTCTAGCTGGCTCGTGGTCGCGCGATGTAGTCGATTCGTGCAGGGTGCGGTCGTGAGTCTGCTCTTCGGGCTCCCTGGACCGCTTGCGCCCATTGACGGGGTCTGTTCCTGGCGCGGACTCTGTCGTACCGCCCGCGCGCGGGATCCTGGTCTTCTCAGTACCCTCGTCTGACGCGGTGGGGGCGGACAGATAGTACGTATTTCTTTGCAAGGCATTGTGTTCATATAATTGTGCCATTCTCGTGACCGTACGACGCACCTCGTGGATGTCCACATCGATTTGCTCCCACCAGGGCCGACCGAGTTCGTCGTCTTCAAAACCGACGTCGCAATGCTTGGCGGCGGCGTACAGCGCGGCGGCGGCGATGTTGCGAGCGGTGAACTGTAGGCACAGGACGGTAAACATCGAATCATTGACGAAGGCCCATGACGCATTGCGCATCTGTTTGTTATCGGCCACGTTGAAGAACAGCAGGAATTCGTAGAGGATGCGATACGGCTCTTCCAGCTGCAGGTCGAAGCACAGCGCCTCCAGTAGGGTATCCTCGTTGACGAGAATCGTGTCGCGCCATTTCCAAAACTCTTTGGACTGCTCGTCAACCACCAGATTCGGCTGCTTCTGGGCTACCCGACAGCAAGCAACCACAAGCTCCTTCATCCTCCGCACATTTTCATCAACTTTTGTAGCCAGGAACAGTGCCGTAGCAGCGATGGGGTAGGGGTGCATTCCGGGTCGTTGCGGTAGATCGACCATACTGTATCGCATGAAGAAACGATGGAGGTAGACGGCGGCCGTCGCAAGCGTGAGTTGCGGCAGCTTGAGCATGATACCCACCTGGGAGATGAAATTCACGCCCTTGCTGCGGGAGATATTTTCCGCCTCCATCTTCATCCCATCGAGCTGTGACGGCGTTCGTGTGAGCTCCTCATCAGTGAAGAGCCACTGGGCTTGGGTCGCGAGGAGGACGGTATTCGAAGGCGCAGGAACAGGCCTGGGACCTGGACGGTGGCCGCGTGGAGAGGCCATCGTGTGCATATGAGCTTTATCCGTAAGGGTCAATTCCCTCGAAGCACAAAGCGACGCTAATGAGAGCAAAGTTTATCCCGAATGAGTCGAAGGTGGCAGAACTGTACACAACGTGAGAGGAGATCGATCCCGAGAGCCCGAATCCGCACGCGAAGGCAGGCTTGGGTAAGATTCCGATCGAGTGTTCTTCAGTCACCCTACTTGAAGGCTGTCGAAGGAGCCGGGCAGTAAATGAAGGCGCACCCTTAGTGTAGCCCACTGGCGACAGTGAGCCACTTTGTCTCGTCGCCTGGAGTTTTATCGAGTCGTTTCAACCATGGCCCGCGGGTGACTCTTCATCGCATCGGATGCCGAGAATCGGGAGGTCAGTCGCACCACGCGTGTTAGTCCACGAGTCGCGACAGTAAGCGTTATGGGAGAAAAAAGGTAAGTTTCGCAGCGGCTGAGTGCGATGGACTGGGCTGTAAATCGTGAGAAACTCGTGGTGTCGTCGATTATTGCCGGAGGAACCGGTCAAGCTCCTTTCTAGAGCGGTGGTTTTTCTTAACTTGCACTTGGCCCAATGACGATGCGGCCCGGATCATTCAGTTGTTCCGATCTAGATCGGCCGCCGCGTAGAACCGGCATTCGGACTAATTGTTACTCTCACAAGTGGTTTTCTCAGTGCTACAGTTGTCATAAATATACCAAGATGCTATAACACTGACAGTTGTGTCAATCAGTCCTCAATGCACTTTTCAGTACAAATACGGTGCAACAGCTGGTATTATCTCAATTGCCATGAATATCCGCCCCCGCTGGGGCTCAATGTCAAACAGTGTAAACTCCACAATGCGCCCTGCTTATATGCATGTAGACTTGTTACAAGAGTGAAATACAGGTCAATAAACAAGAGTCGTAAAAGGAACAGTATTACTCTTCCTCGCTGACCTCGCTCTCATCTTCACTAGGTGCGTGGTACAGATGCGACGAGTATGGTGGCTGCGACTGGTGGCTACGTGCCTCTTCTTCCTCCCGCGCACTTTCTTCAAAGGCCGCCTCCATCTCAGCGGCCAGGGCATCATCGTCATCCAGCTCAGCTTCATTCACGAGCGGCGCAGAGACAGGCTCGCGAACTGCAGGCGCTTTCCCGTGGCGGGCTGGTGAAGGAAGTCGGAGATGGTCAACATCTTCATCGTCTTCCTCCTCGTGATCGTCACTGGCCGGTGTGTGCGTATCGGAGAAGTAGGTCGTGTCAATTCTCGAGGGCCGCGGCGAGCCCATTTCGATAATCAAGTCACCGTCAATGATGATATTTGACCCCGGCGAAGGCTCGGTTATTTGGGACGAGACCAATCCCAAGCCAGTCTCAGCCGGCGGAGGCTTCGCTGTGCTCACCCGCACGTCATCCTCTTTGACGACCTTCCGGTCGGTTCCCTTGCGCTCAATTCGTGCCGGAGACTTCGGTGGTGCTTTTGTCGGTGTGGACTTCGGGGGCCTGACAGCCTCTGCACGCTCCTTTTTCCGGAGCAATGGTTCCCGCTGCTTCTGCTTGTCCGGCACGGGCTTGGGACTCGGAGTGGGTTTGACAGCAGACATCAATGGTGTCGCAGCTTTGCCTACACTGGTATCTGAGGCAGATTTGTCGTCATCGGCGTTCTCCTTTGGAAGAAAATGACGAAAATCAAAAGGGTTGTTGTCATCCGCCGGGCCGTCATCATTACCACTGGCATTGTCAGACGCCCGATCGTCACCCGATCCATGGTCTTCCTCCTGTAACGTTCGTAGTTGCTCATATTGTTCAAGGACCTGCTTGTGTGACTTCGCTGGGGCTGACCGAAGATTAAAGTTGAGCTGTGTCGTTACTGGTTCTAGTACGAACACTTTCCGATTGGCGTCAAATACCAGGACAAGATTATGTTCACCAGATTCCAGCGCAGCTTGTGCCGGATCTACACTGCCTTGATATGTGTAGGTCAACACATTGTGCTCGGCATTTGGTGCTTTGTCCGTGATCGTCAGATTGTAACGATCCCGCGATTGCCTTGATCGAGAGATTTTAGATCGGGCGGTCGCAGATTTGGTTTTGTAGTTATATTGAATGTTGACTAGCTGGGAGTCCGATGCGCCCTTGCCAGCGAGCCTGTCACCCAGCACAATAGGATACTCGGCTTGTTTTGTTGGATCGATCAACCCGCTGGTGGAGAGAGCGGGGGCGGCCATCGGGAATCGGGGTCACAGGAGGAGGGGTGGTGAAATGAAGGTCGCAAGTTTCTGTAGATGATGGAGTTTCTTCATGCAGTCAAGGAAAAAAACTTCATGGCTCAGAAGGGTTATAATCAGTGGCACGGTATGCAAGGGAGAACGTCACAACAGACGGAGACGGCGACGGCGGCGGCAGCGCGGGGGGGAGAAGGATAGATCAGAGACCGGAAACCAGCACCGGTCGCAGAGAAGGAGTCTTGAAGAGAAGCGTCAGGGGGGTTTCGGAGGCGAGAAGAGGCGTATAGAGTCAATGAGGAAGAGTGGTCTGAAGGTTGTCGAAAGGGATGGGGGAGATAAGAGAGGAGGGAGAGGGAGGGAGCGAGGAAGCGAGGGAGGGAGGATGACGGATGGATGGATGGTCCAGACAGTGTTGGACGGCGGATGCCATGCCTTATCGGGTTAGCGACCCCCGGGTGTCCTGACTTCCCTTATTGAGGAACGAAAGACGCTCATCCCTTCCTTCACCTTCAATGACACTGACTGACACTTGACACTGACACTGACAATGGCCGATTTGTTGGCTTTGTTTGTTTGTTGGCAGCTTTGCTGGCAATATCCTTACAGTACGTTCTTTGTCACTTTGTCACTCGGTCACTCTGCTGTTCAATCAATCGCCCCGTCCCTCACTAAGCTGGCGATGCTACTCGCAAGGTCCCTTTGGAAGAAGGCCCTGTGGTTGTACCACCCCCAGTCAGCTGTTCCAACCGCCCTGCCAAGGCTCGGTGTTTCCGTGTCACTTCCTCCCATTCGTAGGCTAAATCATCATCGTCTTCGTCCTGCTCGTCTCCCAACTCCGTAAGGATCATTCCAAAATCGCCCCCAAGTCGGCCAAGGCTGGCTGCACAATACAGGACCTGGGTCAAGAGACTTTCGCGCGAGCTCTTGTCGCGAACATTAGGAAGATACGTGCGCAACGTATCCGCGAGTAATTTGACCAGCTGCATGGGAAAAGTGGCCAAGGCGGACGGAAGACGTTGAAAGGGGATTTCTGCACGGGCTGATTTCGAGGCTACCGCCTTGACTCGACTATCGATTCCACGTAGACCGGCAACCGCCAAATTAGACTCGGACTGGTCAGGAGAGAAAATGTTCCTGTATAAGGAGACAATGGCAAAACTTTGTTCGCGGAAAATCTCAATATATCGTTTCAAGTATTTCTCCGTCTGGTGACCATCTGACCAAGTGCCTGTCGCACTGTTTTGTTTGTCAGTCTTGTGAAGTCTGCGCTGCGTCTCCTGGTCGGCCAACTCTCGCAAAGGATCCAGGGCTTCCAGCATTGATACCAGATTTGCCAGTCTACAGATCAAGAACACTGCGCCCAAGGCACCCTCACCGGAAGTAGCCCCTCCGTCATTGTATAGGTTTTCCAACTCGGGCGCCACTCGCCGCAGCCAGCCAACGGTCCTCATTGCCGCTGCTAGCCGCAGATTCTGCAACCGAAGCCCGGCAATTAGATTGGAAGTCATATCTTTCATCGCTTCATCTGCCTGCATGACCACGTCGTTGATGAGTGGGGAATCCGGATACAAAGTCTGTAGTCTCTTGATGTGCGCATAAAGATCCAGTGCAGTCGAGTACGTGGTCGAGGCCGAGCTCCCTGTACCACCTGAGCTTGCCGCGGCGGATGACACGGCTGTAGAAAGCAAGGTTGGCAGCTCCAAAATGTCCGAGAGTCGGTCCACATTTCTTGCCAATTGCATAACTTTCTTCCGTCGCTCGAGGGATACATTCTCGGTTGCTCGGCTATATTTCGAAGAGAATAGAACTGCTTCCTCGTCGAGTTTGGGGATTGAATCTCGTAGTGCTTGGGCGTCGCGGGTCAACTGGGGGATAGTTGTGCGAAGGTGGGACAAATGGTCCGCGGAGGTCACGAAGGCTTTGTGAGAACGGTTGGAGAGCGCTTGAAGGGACAAAAGAGTCGAGTGGGAGGACTGCGTTAAGGATTGAGGCTCTGTCGTCTGCAATGCTTGAAGGGAGAGGGTTGGTAGACGATTGAGGTATTGGGCTGTGGTGGGATTGTGCTCCGGGGAGCGAAGATCGGAAGGAGCATTGGTGGTTGGGCCCAGCTGAGGAGCCAGGAGCTCGTAAAGATAGTCGGCCATAACTGCTTTCACCCGATCCCAGAGGCGAAGAAAGGAAGGAGAGTTGTGGAAGAGTCTGTAAAGTTGAGACAGTGAAGCTAAGTCACCTAGACAGGAGAAACTGGCCAGCTTTGGTTTGCGACGGATATCGGATTGGCACGGCATGCCGCCTTGGCGGGTCACTGGCCAGCGCAGGCTTAGTCTGTTGCGGGGAGTATTATACATGGTAGTTATGGAAGTACTGTCTGCCCACAACTTCTAAGCCACAACTAGATAAACCTCATTAACATGATGGATTTCTCCTTCCGGATTGAATCTCAGCTCACGCAACATACGTCCGACAGGATACTTGTTGCTTCCACCTCTAGACTTCACACCTATTTACTGAGTAGCTACCTAAATCATCTGAACTTCACATCTTCACCTTGCGATCAATTTCCGCCGCTCCGCTTCCTGTCGAGTCAACTACTCCAATATGGACGGCACTCGCATAAAGTGGACTTCAGAACCAAAGCTCTTGAGACCGAATAGAACTATCATATAGATAACAACAATGAGGGGGAAAGCGCCTCTACCCCACACTGTTCCCCACATAGTGTCGTCCTTTCCGGAAACGGGCAAGAACTGGAATGGGATGAATTACTTACCACAGTCATGCTCCTGCAAGCTGGGTGGAAGAGGGCAAGCAAGCAAGAAACTAGGATTCCTCGGGCAATTTATGGTCCCTCAATGGAGTCACCTCTGGCTTTCTTTCAGACGCAGTGGTGGGCAAAGATGACTATATCTTACGATGCTGAATGTCTACGAAGTCTGACGCGAACTCAGTGTCAACTGATACGTAGATAGAAGCGCCAATTAGAAAAGAAAAGATAAACTTTGTACGGAGTATAAGGAGGATGATTATCAAAATGACATAAAATGACATCAAGCAATAAGTTGCTTGCTGATCGATTGACTAAGACATGAGTACCGATAGTTTCGTGAGCTCTACACTTCATCAGCTCCCGGAAGGTCAAGATCAAGATCCAAGGAAGCCATCTAGCCTGCTAGTTTGCACTGTAGCATATTTAGTAGCTGGAACCATGTTCTAGTCTACGGAGTAGATAATACTGAATGATGAATTGTGCCTGAGCTGGCCTTTGCTGACTAACCAGGGCACTGACATCACTGGACTGCGCTAACTTGATCAGGCAATCCCCAGGTTCCTCCAATGGTCCCGCCGCATTTGCAAATCCTCGTTCTCCTCAACAACTCATTTTCTAGATTCTCCCATCGATCGGTTCTCAAAAGACGAAGATCGATTCGCAAGCCACGAGCTTCTCGGGAAATTGAGCAGTCAGGGGTTGCATTTTTTTCGTTTCACTACCCGCCGCTAACTACAGTCTGCTGCGATTGTCCTGTACCTCGCCTCGTATCCCCACATCAATTGTACACCACCGCATGCCAAAACAACAACCATGGGCAAGCCGCGGGTAAGTGTCACAGCCCCTCGATGGTGATCCCACTTCGGTCGCTCACCTGTTTCACAGATGATCATCTTGATCCGACATGCTCAATCAGAAGGGAACAAGAACCGCGAGATTCATCAGACCATCCCGGACCATCGGGTTAAACTCACCCCGGAAGGACATCGCCAGGCTCTAGAAGCAGGAAGCAAACTACGCGCCCTCCTCCGACCAGATGACACGATACACTTCTTCACATCTCCCTATCGTCGCACACGTGAAACCACGGAGGGCATTCTTCAGTCCTTGACTTCGGACTCGCCATCCCCATCCCCGTTCCCGCGGCATACAATCAAGGTCTATGAGGAGCCTCGGTTGCGCGAGCAGGACTTTGGCAATTTCCAGCCTTGTTCGGCCGAGATGGAACGAATGTGGCTGGAAAGAGCTGATTATGGACACTTCTTCTACCGGATACCCAACGGTGAGTCTGCCGCGGACGCCTACGACCGTGTCAGTGGGTTCAATGAATCGCTTTGGCGCCTGTTCGGAGAGAACGACTTTGCTAGTGTCTGCGTGCTGGTTACGCATGGCTTGATGACGAGAGTCTTTCTCATGAAATGGTACCATTGGAGCGTGGAATACTTTGAGGATCTACGGAACATCAACCATTGCGAGTTCGTTATCTTGAAACTCAATCCAGACAATGGTAAATATGTCCTGCAAAATCAGCTCCGGACATGGTCCGATCTGCGCAAGGAAAAAGAGCTGGAACGGCAACAAGAACGTGCAGCGAAAGGCCTCAGCCCTGCACAGCCCGCAACGCCATCGGAGACAACGTCGGTACCGGTTAGACGCAAGTGGGGTGGCTGTCCCGAGGGGTGTAATCACGGAATTCGAAGAGGAAACTCCTTGCGTTCAGCTCGAGCACACGGATCAGAACAACCCAAGCTTCACGTGGACACTTCATCCCCCGTCTCCAGGAAGACAGGCGATCCCAAGGACAACTCCGACAAGACTAAAGCTGACCACGATGCTTCTCCAACTACAACCTCGAGAGATTCGGCCACGCGTGGAGAACCACATATGATCGCAGCCCCCGAGCCAGCACTTGGAGATCGGTCAAGGGATGTTCGCCCTTTAGAGAGAACACATCCTGCTCCTTCGCCTAAGTACGAGTTCCATGGCACGCAATTAGAACTCGAGGTCTCAAGCGCGACCTCGGAAAAGGCACTGCCCATCCGAACGAAAGCCATTGCCTTGACTGACACAAGTCAATCATCCGACCAGCCATTTCCCTCATCAACCCGCTCCAGCCCCAGCCCCAGCTTAAATCCGGTCCCGCCCCGGCCAGACCTCCGGCACTTCCATCGCGACAGTGAAGACCACCTCCTTCACCCACCCCGCTCCACCTACGCTTACATCCACCTGGTCGGCCGTGACGGCGGAGGCTCCCTGAGCGGAGCGAACAGCCTTGCACCCTCTGAGGACGAGCGGGATGAGAAACACGATTATCAGGACCACCACCACCACCACCACCACCATCACCACCACCACCCGAGCCATGAGCACCAGCATGAACCCACCCAGTCGGCTCCAGAAGCCCGTCCGCGCTCCGCGTCCACTTCCACTTACCTCTATCCCCACCAACATCATCACCACCACAGCCATCGCCCGGACCCCTCTCGCAAACCATCTCAGGATCTCGGCAACGACGGCGACGACGAGAGCAGCAGCAGCCGACAGAGCGATCGACCTCGTCGCACCCGTTCTCACAATTACCCCCGCCATCCTCATCATTCCACTACCTCCAGCGGTCGTCGAGCCATCCAAGCGAAGCGCGTAGCCAACATCCTCACCCAACATCAACTGCAGCCGCATCAGCAACAACCCGACGACCACGATGACGACAATGACGACGAAGATCATGACGAGTATTTCTCCGAGCAATGCGCAACCTGCCAGGCGGACCAGTCTCAGCACGTCCACGAAGGCAGTAATCAGACTAACGAACCCGAGCACGAGCACGCAGACGACCCTAATGACCACACTGAGACTACTCCCATGAACCCCGAAGTCGAGGACGAAGACGACAATTTAGAACTCCAACGCCGCGAAGACCAAAGCATTAGAGGAAGCGTCTACTGATTTTTCGTTTCTTTTTTCTTTTCCCGTCATGAGATCTTAGTTATCTACCACGAAACACACTCCCCAGGCATCAAATAACCGACATCTATTCGATTATTCATACACTGCATAATACACATTTCTCAATCTATCCTATGATGCATCACAGAAGACTGCCCTCACTTCCATGAAAAAGATGATGAGATATGTGCAATGACAGCCCATGAATCATGCAGCATTATTATCTAGTACTATTCCCTTATCAGGTTGGTGGGTGAAGGGAGATACTTGGCCGGGCTGTGCCCTTGGTCCCCAGCCATAGATCTTCGAGGGGGTAGGAAGAATATTGTTTATAAGAGACTCCAACACCAGTGGTATAGACGTACATACTCAAACGAGCACTCACACAGATACATACTATCCATTACGGAGAATGATTCAATCCAAAGGGGAAAAGAAGTTTTGTTTTGATATACAATATAAACACAAAGTTTGGTTTGAAGTGGGTTTCTTTCATAAATCATAACACTGCCTGGTTTGAAAATAATTATAATTAATAATGCCTGGCAACCGAAGCTCGTGCTGGAACTGCAGAGGGGTAACAAGATGCTTGTTTTACTTCTCCATAAACCCTTCCTGACGCACTGACACATACTCACACACCACGAGGCTGAAGATGAGGTTAATAGGGAGTTTTTAAAAAATGTTGAAGAGCAGGGGTAGAGAGATGTGCGCGCGCGCGTGTGTGTGTGTTGCATCAGGATTCGGTCTGGGTTCACTGAAATTATGCAAGTTGTTTCATCCTCCTCCACAGTAGCATGAAAAAGCATAGCAGTTTTCCACCTCCCACGTGAGGACGAAAGCGGGCACAGACGAAAAATAGAAAGTGATAATCCTCCGCCATCTTAAATGCAGGCCCTCGCGACAATGCTCCTTGCGTCGAGGGGTTCTCCTTGCCAATGGAAACTGGAAAATAAAACCAAACAGGTCCTCTCTCCTCATACAACAGACAAAAGTGTCTCAGGGTAGTGAGAGCAAGAGGTTCATCATAGCCCCTCTGTCTATATGCCAATGCAAAAAGAGGTCATTAAACAACGTTGCATCCTTGGTGATGCATAGCGAATCAAGTGCAAACGGGGAAGCGAGTGAGAGCGCCTCCAATCAACTTTTCTTTCATTGAATGGTCTCAAAACCCAGGCGCCAATGGTGTGAGCGATCGACATGAATTGATAAAAGTCTATGTACCTGGCCGAGCGGAAGGTGAAATCAAGGTAAAGCTCGACCAGCTGACGAACAGCGAAAGACAAGAAGTGGGGTCGAAGCGAATGGGGGTGTTCTGAGAAATCCCAGAAAGCTCCCCAAAGCGAGCGTCGCAGGTAAGACCTCAACGCGGTCTGAAGAGAGATCGCCTTGGGCCTTCCGTATTAAGATTATCGACGGAGCTCCGATGGTAGGCTGGGGGGATCGATTACGCAGCCAAATTATTGCGGTGATGGTACAGTGAGGCGGAAAGAGAAGTCATCAAGTGATGACTCCCCACACGTTCAGCCAGACGGGAGTTCGATGGAACACTGACTGAAACGCCCAGAGGGAGACGAAGCAAGGCGGTCGGTATTAAAGATGTATGTGTCGAAATTGGCTCAATGCAATAAACCCAGCATGTCGTCAAATTTGAAAACGCCAATCGTTAAATAGATGCAAGAAGCGAATGCTATATGCAGTGTGAGGTTTGTGAAAAGCCGGAGCGAGAGCTTATCAAGGGCTGATAACATGTCTTCCGGCTTCAATGTCGGTGACCGGGGAGGCTAGAGACTCTCCCTCCCAAGTGTAGTGGTCATCGACAGGGCTCAGGGAGCCAGAAGAGACGGAGGATGAGGATCCGACCGTCCATTCGTCGCTGTCGAGATTCAAGTCGCCATCGAAACTAGCCAGGTCGTATCCATATGCGCGAGCTGAGTCACCGATCTCGATGTAGTCGTAATCCCAGCGGTAAGTCTTATCGCTCTGCACGCGCGGCAGAAATCGGGTCTTGGCGAAGTAGAACGCGACCGTGGCCAGCAGACCACCACCAACCAAGTCCACTGCATAGTGGTGCGACAAGTACATCGTCGCCCACCACATCCACAGAGTATAGGTGACGAACAAAGGCTTCAAACGGGGGAAAACATGGCTCATGAACAAGGCAGCCAACGTTGAGTCCGCCGCGTGCAAAGAGGGAAAGGCGCCGAACACGACGGGAGATTGTCTGAAGCCTGAGGTGTACAGGTCTATTCCCAGGAGCTTGTCGATGCGGGCGAGACCAGCAGGATTACCGGGCATCGAGTAATCTGCCGGTGCCAGGCCGTACAGGTTCTCGTACCACGGAGGGGAGCATGGGAAGAAGAGCTGAATAGCAACTGCAGTCATGCTGATGTAACCAAAAGTACGGGCGAAAAGCGGAACAGTGCCCGGAGGACCGAAGATGAACATGATGAGCGAGCAGACGAATGGCGCGCCGTAGTGGCAAAGGCCGTAGGGAATCCATGCAAGCACATCAAGAACAACATTCTGGTGAGCAGACAGAATGTTGCTAATGTTTGCCCCATATAAGATATTCTCCAGGGCCGGAAGCACGCGGACCCAGATCGCAGGGCGCCAATCACTTGGAATGAACCTACAGCGGGGAAAGTCAGTCATTGCTCGCCGTCTGGTGGTGCCAGATGCAAGGCCAAGACCTGTGGGTGCACTTACTGGCAGGCGTAGAAGAAGATAAGCCAACCCGCGATGGGCAGGAAAGGAAGAAAGAACTGGCGTGTGATCGGGAGCAGCAGCGAAATCAGGAGTAGCGTGAAGACGGCTGTTTTGGCCAAGGGGCCGGGGGCACCCATCATGCTGAGGGAGAAGATCCCGATGATCAGTAAGAGCAGATACTGGAAGTCATATAGTGTCCACCGATGGCTTTGCAGTGACCGTAGGGTATCGACGGGCGAGAAGGAGGTCTGCATTGTTGAAATCGATGAGGTCGGAGAAAGCCTGCTGCGCAGCTTCGAACGAATCTTCCGTCGCATGCGATGCGGGACCAGCAATTGGATAGAGCGCCATGGTACTTGGATCTGAAGCTTGCCGAACTGGTTCTGCGTGCGATCCTTCCACGAAGGAAGGGAACTATTCATCTTGGCGGCTAGTCTCGGAACGAAGAGACTCCGTGGAATGGCCGAATGGGTTTCTTCTTTATTCGTCTAGCGAAGTTGCCAGAGGCGAATGCGCAAGTAAAGAATAGAGGTTCGAGGCGAAGCTGACGGGAAAGGGGAGGGGATGGCGTGGTGTTGTCTCGGCGTCAATGTGACAGACAGGAGTCGAGGGGAGAATGGACCCTGGAACAGAACGTTTCGATCGCTGCTAGTCTGCTCCGACAAGCGGAGAATTGAAATTGAGTTATAGCAACGACGTGGGAGCGCGGGCTCCGGTCTCCAGCGGCCAAACGAGGTTGTTCGGGGAGGTCACGTTGGCAAGGGCTTCTCTGACGCAAGGCGGACGAACAGTAAGGGCGATAGAGAGACAGTGGACCGAGAACGAGGAGATTAGTCGCGAGGGGCGCAAAGATGGCCACGGAACCGGAGGGATAGGAGAGTAAACGGAGGAGAGAGTAGGAGAGAGACAATAGGTAGATAGGAAGAGAGGCAGAGAAGGGTTGTAGAGAGGAGGAGGAGAGGGAGAACAAAGAGGAGGAAACAATGAGAAGGGAATCTGAGGATTTTGCAAGTGGTTTTGCTTTGGGGATGAGTAGTACTAGTAGTCGTATTGAGTGAGCGAGCGAGTGAAGTGAGACTTGGGACTGGGACTGGGACTGGGACTGGACGGGGCGACGGACCACGACGGGTACGGCGTAAGGCAGTAATGTCGTACTCGTATTACCAGTTTGGCCCCGTATCATCCGTATCATGTCGTCACCACTGGCCGTGTTCTAACACTTTCAAGGCGTTTAATTTACCGCCCATACCCCTTTAGTGTTTAGTTTCGGTGGTCAGCCTCGGAAGTGCCTGAGAAACCAGGGTCGCTGCCTATTCCAAAAAGGAAAGAGAGAGAAAGAAATTGAAAAAAATAAAAAAATCAAAGCAGAAAATTTCTGCTCGGACGACGGAGACCGCAAATGCCGAACTACGGATCGGGGCGGGCTTGAGGCTACAATAGTCTACTGTGTACACCACCACAGCACCACCAAGCTAGTTGATTCCGGTTCCTGAATAGTCGCTTGTCATCTTCATAACTATCCAATTCTATATAAATTGAGCATGCGGAGAATATGTTGACGCGGTGCAGTAGGAGAGCTGTGCGTAGACAGGTATGCGACAGTTAGACCACTACTATAACTCTGACTCTGGTCCCTTCTACTGACGATGGTCTGACTCTGATCTGTAGGTCTCAGATAGAAGTAAAGAAGCATTTTGCTTTGCTTTAAGAACAACAAACCCAGTCATTCTCACCTCCTCCGCGATGCGCCCAACCCGGTGGTCCCCATAGATTCATGGCCGACCAACAGGAAGCAGTGGATCTCCCATCTCCAATTTCGCTTAATCCACAACGGTCTCACAAATCGGTCAAAGAAATTCACCGATTCCGCCTACGGTCAGTCTGGTTGGTCACAATTGTTCCGCTTGGCGCATAATTACTGATCATTATTGATTTATTGATTATTTCCTCGTATGTTTGTTGAGGCCCGAGGATTATCCCACCCTTCCCCCATCCACATGTGTATAATAATCAGGCACCAGATAAATCGGGCCCCGGCAATCCGGCATCCGGACCCAAAAAGATATTGACAAAAGTTTCTCTCACCGCAAGGCCTCGGTTGATGATATATGTAGATGGACCCTACATAACGACAAGCACGATCTTAGGAGGCGGATTACCGGCTGGTTAATCTGATGGATAATGATCGGAGGACCTAACCGCCGGTGCTCCCGCGACAGGCCCAGGGCACAATGTGATGGATAGAGAATTGGTCGTATTGCTTACCTCTTGCAGTAAGTTAACGAGGGCTCAGCTCGGACAATAGCCGCCGCAGCGTCCAGATTGATAGGTACATGTATGTGATGGGATGGTTTACGACGATCAGCCAACGAGACGACGAGATGACAGCTACCTAGTAACTACAAGAGAGACGCAGCAGAAAACTGCACCTTTTGTCTCTTTCCCAGCCACTTCCACCCATTCAACTCGAAACAATCGCCTGTCAGATTTGACCACGCGCCAGGTGCACCAAACCCAGATGACAGCTGTTGTTGCGTTTTCCCTAGTCGCTTTGAGCCTCTCCAAAGCTGGGGAAAGGACAAAGCAGGAGGACTGATTGATTGCCCCAAAAAACCCCCAATCCTCCTGAATATCACAATTCGCAGGCCGCCCCTGAGTGACAAACAGCCTTTTCTCCTTCCCCTGATCTCGATCTATGAATTGGAATTAGGCAACATGGCAACAAAAGGGTCGAGGGCTGGAGAAATGATATGCAGGTCTAGAGTGTCTAAGCAACAGTCTAGTCACGAATTATTAGACACTTAGTCTCTAGTTGAACACTCACCACACGAGAGCAAGAGGGATGGAGCGAAACGGAAGTTGCTCTTCTGAGCCCCGTGGATTACGGTCTGGTACGGTACAGCGTGTATACGATACATACCAATTCCTGTTCCCTTTCCCTTCCCAGGTCCCTCGAATGATCACCTCGTCCCGTCGTGCGGCTTGCCGTGATCATTCTTGCATCCGAGAGCATTAATGCACCCAAGCACGCGCCTGATTTGAAACTATCGTGTTTGTGATGGCTGCTTTAGTTGTTCAAAGCTCATAGCAGCTGGATCAGCAGGTTGGAGGGTCTTCGCTGCATTGACCCTGACTTGGACTTAGGTGGGCTGTGTTGTATATGGGCAAGGCAGCGTCATCATGACTTCCGCCCCAAATTAATCATAATGAGTTGTGCCTGCCCTGACTTTAGTGCAACAGCTGCTGCTGCTCCTCATCGCAACGTTATGACTGGGGGCGCACGATCGGACTGCAACTCTCTCTCCCCAGGCTCTCTGCCTCATGCGGACGATTTCCCGATCCGCTTACTTAATGGTCCAGTACATTTCGGCTGATTCTCGCGATTCCGACCGGGGCTGGTACAGTCCCAGTCACTTGGAATAGGCAAACTGCTCGGGCGCCAACAGGCAATGATTTCTGGGTCTACCTAGCCAGATGCAGTATTCCCTCATCATCCTCTATCTATTCATGTGTATTGCTTACTGAGTAGAACAAAGTAGCTGACGACGGTTACGCGTGGTGTTTGTTACCTTCTTTGAAATTGAAATTAAAGGGTGAAGAAGGGAAATCCTGCAGTCCAAACCGACTATCATTTCTTAACCCCCCCCCCCCCAGCCTCAACAGGCAGCACTGCTTGAGCATCCATCAGCCTCGAATCTCTGTCGCACGGGAATTACACAACCCCCAAAAACGTACTACATTTACACTAGATGAGCTGGGGCTTATACTGGAGCAAATTTCCGAACGGGATGTTCCATCAAAATTAACGGGGCTGATGTTGTTGTTGTTGTTGTTGCTGCTGCTGCTGCTGCTGCTCCTCGATGCTGCGACTTACCTACGGGAGATTGTACTGTACAATGCGTCGGATCATCAAAACGTGGTTCTACAGGAGATGATCCTTGGGGATTTCCCTCGTATTCGTTTTGCTCACGTTCCCCCTCCCCCTCTTTCGTCTGTATGCACCACAGAAGAAGGGAGGGGGGCATGTTTGATCCTAGCAAATCTAATACTCCGTACTTAACGATGCCGAGCCCTTGACTATTGTTGCCTGTTGGCATGAAGAGTGGATTCGATGGGGACGGGGTGGTGGTGGGCACTGGGCTGTGTTGAAGGTCAGCAGAGAGCTTGGGCCAAGCAGGACAACGCTTGTGGCTTGGAAAGTCGATCAGCAATCCGGAGTATCCCTTTTGCAAGTCTGGAATTACGCTACAAGAAGACTTAAGATAACTACCTCTTTCTCGTAACGAACCAGAGGTACGGTAACAGGGTACTGTACCAGACCTTAACTCGTTGCATCATGGACGGTTGCCTTCGGGGCGGAACCAAGAAGCAGAAGACGGGGGAAGTGAGAGAGAGACTGAAAAAGCGAGGGTCATCGACATCATCGAACATCATCGAGTAGTGACGGTAGTGACGGGAGTGACGGGATAAGAAACCCACTCCAGAGCGGGAGAGCCACAAGCAACATGGATCGATCCCGGTTTGGATCGTTGCGCCTCTCGTCCTTCTTTCCTTCTAGAATCTCGACTCTTTGTTCATGATTGACATCAATGGTAGATCCTCCTACAACAAGATCTCCAAGTGACAGCATTGTGGATGTTCAGTTCTGTTGGTTACGTTTTATTACTTGTACTATTGACCTCACCGCTTGCTACAGCAGGAGTCACATACACTTTTTAGTACTCGTATGAGTAGTTGTTGGGGTGCCCCATACATTATTGCATGGGCTCCATCATGCAAGAACAAGAAAAAGCTGCAGCTCGCTCGATCACCTGATGCCCTCGTGCCCGTCGGGCAATCAGTAGTGTATTGAAGACCCGTCAGAACAATGAGGTCATGCTGCATTGCCCTGCAGCAACACTTTGTTTGAATGTTTAGCTACTGAATCCCACTGCCATTTCTCGCTTTGCCTCGGCCCAGCTTTGCCGGCCGAAGGGGCCCTCCAGCATGGTTGCATAAACCCTCATTTAACCTTCTCTCTCTGTGTCGCTCTCGAAGATCACCTTCTTGTGCATATCACAATGCAGAAGTCAAAATGAATCCAAGACATTGATCTGCATTGTGCATTTGCACAGTACGTGAGCTCACTAGGTCTGTCAGTTTATGCGTTGTGAAGGTTTGATCTCTTCCATCCACACAGACAATTTCGCATCCCCCGACTCCCTCCCTGTTTTGATTGTCATTCAAATGGAAAAAAAAAAGTATACTAGCAGTAGCAGCAGCAGCAGCAGCAGCAGTGACTGCCCCCTCTCCCACAAGTCCACTCGCAAAAGACAATCATAGATCCACACCACCCAACACATCCAGTAATCACATACCAAGTCCCAAGTTAAACATACATATACGTGGTACTCCACATTGTACAATTCCGCCGAATACCTTTCCTACCCCACATTCTCTCAGACTTGATCGCCGGCCGGAATTCCTGGCAAGGCTGGGAGGGGCTAGGGGCGTGAGGCTCATTTTTGAGGCGCCAGCTTGTGGCAGTGCACCCTCGTTTCGTGACGGGCTGGAATGTATGTACATACCTAGTTTCACACTTGCTGGATGGTACGCTCTGTTGGCACAGCCGAGGCCAAGCGTTGAAGAATGTCATGCTCGGTGTGAACGAAGGTAGCCTGACGGGTCTTCTGTGGGCTGTCATTGGGCTGTGCATGATTTGGGGGGTGGAGGATGGGCACCCGGGTGGTTCGTCGGAGTTATGCGATTGTGTACAGTACAGTACCTAGGTGGTCACTGAGAATTCTGTGAGCGAGTATTGTATTGTGGAATAATGTGGAACAGGTTGGAGGCTTCATTTCTACCAGAGGGCTATTTGTTTCAGGTACGGTGCATTGCCTTTTTTTTGTTACTCGATGCCTTGCAAGCTATACTAGTGCAGGCTTACATTGCACTTGGGCATGCGATATTTGACCAGAATTGTCAAACTCCTTTATTTATTCATTCTAATCACAAGAGCTATGTACTCGGTGTACTCATTCTACTATCAAAGTCCATGCTGACCAATGCCATAACCCATCTATGAAATCTACAGTCAGTCAGCCATAACCCGGTATCATCATCCAATGCATGTTGAAATTCGCCCATTTTGTAGCCCGCTTGAACGCCCAAGGAAAAAAAGACAGAATTATAACGCCAACAGAAAGAGAGAGGAATCATTGGTGATCATGTTGTCCCTGATGAGCGTCTGCCAGCATCTGGAACCCCTTCACCAGTCCCATCGCTGACCCGGCCGCGACTCCTCCAACCAGAACCATCTGCAAGCCTCCGATAAGTCCTCGCCGAATGTTCCTGGATCCCTTCCACCCACTCACAAAGCACGTCTTGCCGTATCCGAACAGGAACAATGCGACCACCATCGTGGCGATCGACCACTGTAGGGCATAGAAGGCGCCATGGGGTCCGACAAAGAAGTACGGGAGGAGCGGCACAAAGCCGCCGATGAAGTACCCCAAGGCAATGGTTAGGGCACACACCCAGGCCCGCGATCCCGACGGCTCCTGGACGGTATGATGGAAATTCATGAGAAAGGAAGGGAGCATGGGGGAGGTGGAGAGGTGTCGCGTGAGCTCCACCACCAATTCGGAAGGGAGGTCATAAGGCGCAAAGACATCGGCAATGGTGTCAGTCACTGAGGCGGGGTCATTCTGGATTTCTTGTTTGGTCTCTTTCAATGTTGCGCGATAAGACTCCCTGTCAAGAAGAAAAAGGGAAAGACCTAAATGTTAGCTTGATGCTTTTTTTTGTGGTGGTCTTATCTTTTCGATGCACATCGAACCCCGCTTCAATCGCCTCCTCCCCGCTCCTTTCGCCCCCTCACACATTGACGGGAAGTAAATCACCAAAAAGAAAAAGTGGGTACATTACTTACTCCTCACTCTTTGCACCCAAGTAACCGCCCAGCCCCATGGAGATAGCGCCTGCAATGAGCTCGGCCATGCCTCCAAAAACGACCACCTTAGTGTCACCCAGCGCTGATAAACCGGCGGTGAGGGCGAATGGCACCGTCATGCCGTCGGAGAGACCGATAATGGCGTCGGAGACGATGCGTCCGTCGATGAGTTTGGACTCTTTCTTCTCCGCTCCTTCCCGACATACTGAGCTGCTTGAGCCGGCTGTGGACTCGCTATCGCTTTCGTGTCGCAGGGAAAGAGGGTATTCTTTTTCCAGATCATGCTCTGGGGAGAATTCAGAGACGGGGGAGTAGCTGGATAGCAAGCCTTTGATGGAGGAGATAGACATTTTTGCTGTGTGTGTGCGTCTGTCTGAGGGAAGAGAAAGTCCGCTTCGAATTGAATCAATGCTGGAGATCTGATGTGATAGATTGTAGCCGGTGTGACCGAGGTCGGTATTAATATATCCACAGGGAGAGGATAGTCGCACGACGGGTCTTTGCTGAACTTGGAAGGTGGGCAAGAGACGAAGAAAAGGAAACTTTTGTGGTCCAGCTCCGAAAAGTGAGCGATAGGGAGTAAATCAAGGCAATGCAATGCAATATCCTATGGATCAGAGTGAGCTCTAGCGAGATTAGACGTTTGGCCGGGGCCCGTCGGTCATAGATATGGTTTGAGCGACAGGCGTCAGTCCAAGCTGAGGGGAAGAGAGCATGTCTAACAAGCTGAAGGTGGAATACCCCTCGTGCCCATTTTCATGCTCATCTTCCACTCACATTCAGCGAGCATCTGTAGTAGGCAAGGTGCCTGGTTATCGGCGGCCATGTGCCGGTATGAGAAGGCCTATTGAAGGAGAATGAGGGACAACGTGCCTCACGGTCTGGCGGTCATCTGCAGTCGCGGGGATGGCACGTGCAGTTCTGATTGGCCTCGACCCCCGGGACAATGCAGCCTTCGACCCACTGGAGCTGCGGAGTACCTGAAGCTTGGACCACTCTAGCCTATCACACTCGGCTATTTCCTAATCGACGGTCTAAAGTGGATCTACTAAAGGATTCGCTACCCACAGGTGCACTTCTTCCACTGCACTCTTCTAGACCACATCCACTCATCCGTCGAGTCAAGTCGCATGCAGTTCTAATGCAATAAACAAGCACGCTGCAATCACGCTGCCCGCGATGCGCGCTGCAGAGGACCAATTGCTGTAATACTACCACTAAGCACGCACATTCTTGACCCTCTTCAACCCGTCCGTTCCTTGCAAGCGGGGCATTGTACTATCTAGCCGTCCCCTTGAACCGGGCTAGAGTCGTCCTCCCAGTCTTCTCCTCCCGTGGTCGAGACCAATCAATCGAGCAGCTGGTGCACATCTCGCAATCGCGACCTCCAACTGCACAGTTCTGTTCTTTCCCACGCCTGTGTCGACCCTCACGGCCATCTCCCCTCATTCTCCAACTGCAGCGGAGCGCATCCGGGCCATACCTATCTATCTCCTCATTCTAGCTGCTGAATGTGGACTGTCTCACGCGAGCTAGCAATTAACTCCACAGCGTGCAGTCCATTGTCCCGTGCCATTGGCCATGGTCATTCTCAGCAATCATCACAACTGAAAAGAAAGAGAGGGAAAAATCCTGTTCCTGGGACAAACCGGCACGACTTACTCGACTAATGTCGCGTGTGGACCTGCCTATCTCCGCAGGATGTCGGTGTGTGCCGAAGCAGCCGGCATGCGCTGCTACTTTTTGCCTCGTGGGAAGTTAGGGGGTGGTGAGGGGAGAAGAGGGGCGAGAAAGAAGATAAATATCGCATCTCTCTGCTCCCCCTGGCCGGAAAAGATAGGAACTGGAATCTGAAGAGCAAGAACGAAGCTGGGCGAAGAGCAGCGTAGACATTGGACGCAAGCAAAGATGAAGTTGAGCGTGGCTACGATCTCAGCTTTGGCTACTCTGGCCACCGCGGTTCCCCACAGGCGGAACAGTGCACAGTGGGATCAAGTTCGCTCCAATGTAGGTTTTGACCTTCGCTCCCGGTTTTCCTGCGTCTCCTGCAGCCATCTGATTGACTTGGGGGACAGATCAAACATGTTATCTATCTGATGTTGGAGAACCACTCCTTCGACAACATTGCGGGCTACTGGGACTTTCACCCGGACATTGACAACTTGCGCAACATCGACTACTGCAACGAGTACACGAACCCCAACTGGACGGTCTGGGGTGAACCTCTGAACGTCTGCGCGGCCCCATTTGAGACCGAGGTACCCCTGACTGACCCGGACCACAATTTCGCGGGCGTCACCTACGAGATCTTCCGCAAGTGGAACGTCACCAAGGATGATGTTCCCAACATGGGTGGATTCATCGAGCGTCAGTCGGAGAAGTACAGTGCTACGCCCGGTGAATCCAGCTTCGTTATCAAGGCGTACGACCAGAAGAAAACGGCGACTCTGGCGGAAGTTGCCCAGAACTTCGCCTTCTGGGATAGCTATGTGAGTCTTCTGCAAAGCGTCTTGCCTGTCTAGATGTACTAAACGGGCAACAGCACGCGGAGCATCCCGGCCCTACCAACCCCAACCGTCAGTTTGCTACTTCGGGCTCCACCTGTGGTATGGTGGATAACACTTACCAATCTGCTGGATGGTATGCCAACTACACGGGTACCACGTGTGCCACCTCGATCTTCGAGTCGCTCAGTCAGAAGAACATCACATGGAAGAACGTGAGCTATAACCGTCCGATGCGTACATGGACATCAACTAAGCTTATGTCTTCTTCCAGTACTATGAGACCGACATTGTCGATGCTTTCATGTACAAGGTAATGCTATTTTCCCGCAGTCACTCCAAATTCGCCTACTTACCGCTCTCTAGTGGGTGCAAGACAATGCCATGGACCGCCTGGTTCACTCCGACCAGTTCTACCGTGACCTTGAGGAGGGCACTCTCCCGCAGTTCTCCTACTACAATCCGGAGTGCTGCACCATCGACTCCATGCACCCGACCAGCAACATGGCCTCGGGCGAGCAGCTGATCAAGCATCTGTACGATGCGGTGCGCAGGTCGAAGTACTGGGACAATGTGTAAGGACCCCGATTGTCTCCCATGGCCTTCCCAGCACTGACAGCGACGATTCGATCTAGTCTGATTGTCCTCAACTTCGACGAACACGGTGGTTTCGCCGACCACGTCCCCACCCCGGTCAATATTCCCCAGCCCGAGGATGGCATTACTTTCTCCGGCGTGTCGGACGGCCACAACGTGACCTACGATTACACTCGATTGGGTGTCCGGTAAGCCCACCTCTTACAGTCCTCCTTCATCAATCGATACTATTGTGCGATGGCTAACTCGGAGGAACAACGACAGTGTCCCCGCGTTCCTCATCTCCCCCTGGGTCCCCGCCAACCACCTGATCCACGACCAAGGGACGAGCTACGCCAACAACTCGGCGTACACCCACACCTCGATCCTGCACTTCCTGCAGGAGCTGTGGAACCTGGACGGGCTCAACAACCGGGTGCAGTGGGCCAAGACCTTCGAGTACCTCTTCACCAACACCAAGCGGGAGGATACCCCGGAGAAGCTGACGACGCCGACCTGGTACGGGGGCAGCAACGAACCCAAGCCGGACCCGTTCTACAAGTTGAACCAGGATTACGACTACTATGAGAATATGTAAATACGAGCAGCAGGATGACGGCCAAAAAGACTACACGGCGGGTATGAATGAGGTTTAGAGCTAATATCAAGTAAATATTCATGTTATCTTTGACTCGGTTCATTATGACGATCATATCTCGTTAACGCCCTCGCCCTCCTTTCGGGAAAGAAAGGGTAGCAATGGTCAGCATAATGCATACATCATCCACCTTCCCTAATACAAGGCAAGGTAAAGCAAAGCATACCCCATGTTAGAGTACAGTACAAAGCGCGATGCTTTTGTTCGTTCGTGGTATTGCTCGCTCAAAAAAGCACGACACCTCTTCTTTTCTTGCTGCTGCTGCTGCTGCTGCTGCTGCTGCTCCCTCCAACCCCTCATCCGCCTCGCCCGTCACTTCCGCTTACTACTCTCAGCAGCAGTCTGACTCTCCTGCCCCCAATTCGTAGGCTTGGTCATATCCCAGAACCGACTCTTGTACGCGGGGAACGAGGTGTGATTCCACATGTTGACGAGGATACTGCCGCCGCCGCCGCCACCAAGAGCTCGTTAGCCACGGGATTCTTCTGAGAAAAGAAACCACGCTATCCGGGTGGTTCGAAGGGGGAGAAAGGAAAGAACAAACCTCTGACTCCGATCCACATACTCCTCGTCCTTGACCTCGCGGACGCCCACCTTCATCCCCTCGCGGGTGAACAGGACGTTCTTGCCTTCCATCTTGGAGCGCGTGTGGCGCGAGACGTCCTGGACGATGGAGTAGGCGACGTAACCGATGCCGGCGAGGACGAGGAGGACGCCCAGGAGGATGAAGAGGGGGGTGAGGCGGGCGGTCATTTTTTGTTTTTGTTTTTTTGGGAAGGGCGGGCGGGCTGGATTGCGGTGTGATGTGAGGGGTCCGATCGCGTGGATGATGGGATTCTTTCCCCTGGTGAGTGAGGGGGTTTTGATTTGTTGAATGACGATCAAATATGGATGGATGGATGGATGTACTGATGTACTCTGGCCAGTAACGGTGTTATGCAGCGTAAGATGTCGACTGTTGGTGAGAGGAGAGAGAAATGCGTAGGGCTGGCTGGTTTTGCGATCGCGGAATTGGGTGGATGGGTGATGAGTGATGTAATAATCGATCCCCAATCACTTTGTTCTTTGTTAGGCCGATCAACCGGTTCGTCTCGGTAGGTCTAGCCGTTGGAGGAGTGGGTGGGATCGTTAGCTATCAAGGTACAGTACTTCGTACTCGGGAGAAGTATGTCTCGAATAGAGTGGGAGAATATGAAAAACTGTGCGTTGGAGAAAAATGGACCCCCGTGTAATCCTTTATATACACATGAAAAAATGCATGGGGAACTGCACCTCCGGTTCTTGCCTCCAATTCTGTCCCAAATAATATGCGCCCTGTAGGGCCAACCACCGGTCGCTGCCAAGCCTCGCGCCAAGCGCTGGGGAAATTCTGGTGCCTGGATTTCGGGCTTCATTTTTTTTTTCTTTCTCTACAGGTGCAAGGCGCAGTTCATTCTGGAATAGGTGGGAAAGCTATTGTGGTTATTTTTGGTATGTTGGATGTTGCACAATCTCTTTTACTGAAGTAATAATTGGGAAAGAGGCGGAGTGACTGGTTCGGTTCGTTGCTTACTACTTGTCCTGTCCGCGGGTTGATTGAGGGGAAGGGAGGGAGGGGGCCAAACGGCTAATTTTATGTGACCTCGGTGAGGGGGCTGACTTGGACATTGTATCTGTGTGGATTGTTTGTTGCCTGCTTTGTGGCATGGAGGTCTTGTCTATTGACTGGAATTATCCGTTTCGGCCTGTTCTCCCTCCCTTGTGCAGTCCAGACACGGTAACTGTTTTATCAATGACTGGAATCTATGCATAGACTGCTGCACAAACTCCATGGCTGCTTTGCTAGAACTGCTTGTTGTTCTGTGTGCTGGCACGAGTATCATTTGTGCACATTGCACCGGTCCAGATACAGTCTACAAAAGCTTGAGATTGCAAGTCGGATTACGCAGCGACGTCTCATGGATTGCATCAATACCTACCTGATCTCGCCTATCGATTAATACATGAGCTAGCATCGATTGATTGATAATATGCTAAACGCCGCATCAGAATAAGGACGGTGTCAGATCTTGCAACTGAGCTTCACGACATATTGACATCTGGTGAGTTTCATGTCCATGATGTCGGATATCTACATACGATCTATATCCCCACCGGTGGCACATAGAAGCAAGATCTGCGATCTCCAGGCGGCGTGGGCATCACGGCCGAATACCGTCTGAACAAAATCCATCCTAAAGACTCACGAGGCCTCGATTGCCATGTTCTCCGTTTAGGTATAATTTAGTGCGTAGTTCGAGCAACCGTGTTGGATTGGGCGAAGCATGCGGTCGACTGGATCGCTACTTCGCCTGATGTAAACTACGCTTTTTCGCTTGTGATTCGAGTAAGAGAGAGAGAGAGTCACCAGTAGCCCCCGCAAGACCAGAATACCTGCTCAGATGCTAAGCATCACTTCCTCGCTATCTACTAGATCCTCCACAGCTTGCGTGAAGAGTGGTTCTGTTGGGGTTGAGCCGGCTGCGCGGAGCTGTGCCTGGTGGTTCCGAGGAGGGGGGCTGATATGATTCTATGGGAGACGATTTTGCGGGGTGTGGCTTGCGCCTATATGCGACATGCTAGCATGTCAACTTGGACCCTGAGAGGTGTTAGGGTTGTTGATATGGCTCGCAGGCGAATGCGGGTTTTTTTGGCATGTACGGAGTTGAACTACTAACTATATAGTGTTGACGGTCCAGGACGGAGTCCCAGCTCGTGTGTATACATACTATACATTGTATGTACACATTCATCTACAACAAGGTCTAAAGACTCATAAGAACGACATCTGATTTTAAAAATAAATAGACACACTTGCGACTAGCAATCGGATTGTCCCGAAGGATGGGCATGCAAGGTACAGTAAGGTACAATTCGGCCATCTCCAGGAAATAACATCCTTGACTAGCGGGGAGAGCAACAACCACCACTCCTAAGCACCACAAATACGATTCTTCAACACCAACCCTGCGAAATCGGATAAATTCCAACTAAATACAGCTTGATCGTCACATAAAAATCAAAATCAACCGGTGATACACCCAATGCTACCTCAATTTCCATGATTTCAATGCAACAACCCCAGACTGTCGTCATAATGAATCATGCTTTCCGCATTACCTCACCACCACGACCACACCACACAGCAGCAGCAGCAACACACAGCAACACATCACCACAAGCAAGGCTAACTAAACTAGAACTTGCACAGGTTGCAAAGTGCACCAGGCATCAATCAGGTACAGTACCGTAATGTACACAGTTAGCACAAGAAATAATTACTACGACTAAGCGCATCCCCATCCCCATCCAGCGCAACCTCACTCAATCCACCTCTTTTCCTCATCCCCATCTCTCCCACCACCCCTCTCCTTCCCACACCAGACACAAAAGATAAAGACAACGAAAAATGTGCGACGTCCCCTTCTTCCCCATCCTCCCGATCTGCTTCCAATGCGGCACCGATCAGAACCCCTGCCGCTGTAAAGTCGTCGGTCCAACCTTAGGTATATCTTTCCTGGCCCAGAAAACCAATTCGGCGGTGTCTGGCTCAGTATCGCTGACTTGATTGATCCTGTTCCGCGGGCTTAGGATTTATCTGTACGGTTGTAGCTGCTGTATGTTCACCTCTCTTTTTCGCGTCGTCGTTTTGGTTCTATCAGTATCTGAAGAGAGTCAGTCGATGGGGAGGGCACGCATTGAGATTCTAATTAAGCTCCAATATAGGTGATCTGCTACCCGGCATCGATCTTCTGCGGGTGTTGTTTGACGAAGACGGGGAAGGAGTATGTGCCTCTTCTATTGTAACGAACTCTCCGAGGGAAGAGGATGATGGGCTAATCGGTTCAATTCAGTGTGCTGGGGTATCCGGTCAAGGTGAATGGGATTGTTAGTAATGCCATACCGATATAGGTATCATGGTGTACTCAGGACTGAGGTTGGTTGGAGGGGTTCATGATAGAAGTGGATGGGCGATGTCAATCATAATAAATAATATATTCAATTGAGCAGCAAGCCTACGATAAATTTCATATATAGGACTACACTGAGTGAAGGTAAGGAATGTTCATTACAGCATAAATTATAGAATTGATTCGTGATACGTAACCATCAGCCTACCTAAAGTACCTAAGGCAGCGAACGAATGGAAGGAAAATCACACAACACAAAAGGTATCCAGACGATAATCACAGAAGCATGAAGAACGAAAATAGAAATCTTCCACCCAGTATACACCATTAGTTAAAAATCAACCCATCCATAGGTTGATTCGCTCAGTCATTAATTAATGTATTCAATGCTTCAACTTCTCCTTGAGGCGGGAGAAGAATCCCTTCTTCTTTTTCTTCGGCTCTTCCTTGTTGGAATTGGCAACTGCGCCAGCTGCAGCGTTGTTGGTGGTCTTGTTGGCGGGAGTAGTGGTATTGTTGGTGCTGGTAGGAGCATCGGTCTTTTGAGCGGGCGTAGATGCGTCCTTGTTGGTGTTGGCGGTAGCCGGAGTTGTATCGGACGTCTTGGTAGCGCTAGCGCCGGTAGCACCAGCACTTGGAGTAGACGTCACGTCGGCCTTGTTGGACTTACTGGGTTCGGCGAGCTGCTTGGGCTCTGAGGGTTTGTTGGTCTCCAAGTCATCGGCAGTTTTAGTCGCGCTGGAGCCCGTGACGCCAGCAGTAGGGCCGGAAGCCGAAACATCGCCAGCGGCAGAGGTTGATCCGACGTCGACGGCTGAGTCTGCTGTCTTGGTGGCACTGGAGCCAGTCACACCTGCAGTAGGGGCAGCGGCAGAAGAGTCCTCGGCTGAGCCGGGGCCGGACTGCTTCGGGGTCTTCGCAGAATCGACGCCTGTGGTAACAATTGGCTCACTTGGGTCATAGATCTTAGGAGACAGTTGATTGGAGGTGGCTACAGCACCGGCAGCAGGAACAGAGGAAGAAGCACCGTGGATAGGGCCAGGTCCAGATTCCTTTGGAGCCTTCGCAGAATCGACACCTGTGGTCACCACTGGTCCATCGACCGGTCCCTTCGCCTTAGAGTGCTGGTTTGTAGGCTCAGCACCAGTAGCACGGGGAGCAGTTTCCGCAGTAGCGGCACTCAGAGCAGGCGCTGGGGCGCCAACAGAATTGTTCACGCTGATTTTCTGCTGAAGCTCTTCTTCCACTTCCTTCTTCTCCTCGACAACCTCCTCGTTGGCAGCCCATTCGGGATGTTGATGGGCCTTCTCAAGGGACTCCTTGACCACGCCTGGAAGCTCCTCGGAGGGGGAACCACCGGTCGCCTGCTTCTGCTTCTGAGACTCCAGAGGCACTGCAGCAGCAAGTGCCGCCGTTGTCGACGTGGGCGCAGCCGACTGAATCGTATAGCCGGGGTCTCTGACATCGTGAGCGCCATCACTGCCCATAGGCAAGCTTGACTCAGGAATGGTGTTCTTCGTTACAGGTGGAAGGGAGAAAGCACTGCCATCTTGCAACGAATCTTCAGTCCGAGAAAGACTGGCGCCTTGCTCATACGCACCCTTGTCGAGACGTGCGGTGGACTGAACGGTGTTGGGGTTGAAAGTGCTAGGGTCAGGCACCTTCTCACCTGGAGCCAACTTGATCGGGTTGCCAATGCCACTGGATGCAGGGATGGGATTCACGGAGAACTGTTCAGCCTCGCTTCCGGGAGTGATTGGAAAGGATCCTGGCACAGTAGCCCGTTGTTCCAATGGGACTTCCTGGCCGAGTTTGGCGGTCGTCGAGCCTGGTGCTGCTGACGAGATGGTGGGGTGATAGCCATTTGTCTTGCTGCTGGACTCCTTAGGCACTCCAGCCGCCAGAGCAGCGGTGGTTGAATCGGGGGTTACACCGGCCATGCCGTTCTGTAGTGGTGGTTGTTGGATTTGATCGGGGTAGAGCACGTTGTTGATGTTATTGTCGCCGTCGTCTTCTTCGGGGACTCGATTATCAGTGGTCCAGATACCGTCGACGACGAACTTTAATCACGAGAATAAAAGAAACAAAGTCAGTTAGTGGATCTTCTGATGGCGCAAACCAACGATTGTGCGAGTCTTATAGTTTGAAAACAGTGACGGGACGGGCTCGACGGCCGTGCCATGACGTCAGCGCGACTCTGCGCAACCCACCGAGCGTCATCACCCGTCCCTCGATAAGGACGATCAGCCCAGCACGTAATCCTCCGCCGCCCGGTGAAGGAACAGTCCGTCTTGAGTAATGGGACAATAGGAAAATGGGAAAATGGGGGGAAAGAGGTTGGGCAGGGGCTTTTATGGCAAAGCTAGAGAGAGTGAGCGGAGGAAAAAAAGTTCTCACCTTATACTGGATCTTCTCCTCTGTGGCTGGGAGCTCAACTTCCTTCTCGAACACCTCCCCATTGCGGTCCAGTCGGACAGTCTTGCCCCAGTCATCGAATGTCCCCGTCACATACACTTCGTTTGCATTATACGGCCTGGTTTGATCCCCATGCGAGGGGCCGCAACGGTCAGCGAACACAAATCAGTGGCGCCGGGTCCGGAAAGTGTCGGGGATAATAGCAGTAGGAAGCACGGGGCAAAGCCTGTCATAGACCCTTCACAAGAGATGCTCATTGGAGGCCCAGGCTTCGCAATGGAGAAAGGAGATTTTCTTGATCGCAAGGTAAGGTCAAGAATAACTTACCATCGAAACGTATAAGTCCCCATCTTCTATAGTGGAGATGAGGGTTGGGGGGGTAAATTGCGCCCAGGAAGTGGATGCGGAAAAAATAGTAGGTTGTCGGGGTTTTCCAGTGGGGTAAATATTTCAGACAGGTCAATATTGGTCAAGCGGCATAAAAAGACCAGAGAATAAAACAAGAATACACAATAGAGTAAATAAGGCAAAGAGAAATTCCTGCGTAGCCACGAAGGGGTTCTGCTATGTAGGTACGGGCGTAGACAGGGTAGAGAAGAAGGAGAGGAGAGAAAATGACGATGTTGAGGAGGCTGGGAAATTCGAATTGGATTGATTTGACTTGATTGCCTGGAGCGAGCGGGGTGGCGGCCACAACCCAACAACAGCAGTCACACACTTCATTTTAACACTCACTCACTCACTCACTCATACACTTCAATAATTATTAACCACTGAGCACTGAACACCGAACCACTGAAACCCAAGCACAGACAACTAAACTAATCACTGGGGTATATTTCATTGGTGACCTTACCCAGGGGGAAACAGCACATCAAGGGACCTGGCGGGTCCCTATCGCAGGGTCAAAGAGTGGTTGGCGCGTATTCCATCACCGCCTTCAGGTTCTAGATGCGTGCTGGCTGGCACTTTAACAAATCTCCTCGCCTGTACAACTCAGCTAAAGTTGTGCGTGCCCGTGCTGACAGCTGGCGTGTCTCATCAGTCATCAGGACCTTTGTTACAAGCATGGGAAGGCGCTGCCGCCGCCGATTATGATTATTCCGATCACGAATTCTCACCTGTTGTATGGGATCAAAAGTTTTCATGGGAAAACTTTAACAACAACAACAACCAAGGATAGAAGCACCCTGAGCATCCCTATCGGAGAATCAAGGTCACCAGAATCTCAAGCTCCTTGGCCCCACCATCATTCATTCCAGAGCCAATTCCTTGGATGTGACCAGATTCTGCAGGGCAACCAGAATCCAACGCGCAATCAATTCAATTGAAGCAGGCAGGCAATCTGCGCACAGTGTAGGTGAGTAGGTGTGTAGGTGTGTAGAAGGTATGTAGAAGGTATCTTATACATGCACATAGGCAGTGAATCATGATCGCACTCTGTCAATGGTACACGGGACTCGGGAGGGAAGGGAAGCACGGACTCTCACACTAAACCAAAAATGATTCCCTCAAAAATGGCGATCCTGAATGAGATAAAACGGTGACGGCGCCTAGTCTAACTCAGTCAGGAATGGGATGGGAGGGACTCGAGAAGGAGGGCCCGGCCAAAATCAATAATCCACCATCCATGGTTTCTTCATGGCTGTGCGATGAAGGGAAAGACTTCCTTGCAGCAACACTGGAAAGACAAAATCTCAAAAAATCCCCTCATGATGGCATCTTGACATCGATTGACCCAAAATACAGAAAAGGGGCCCGTCCCGAGCAAACGTCAACAAAGGCTAATTGAATGAATGGCATCGATTTGTCAGGCTATGACCTCAGCGAGCAGATCATCCGAAGGGAACCAGCACCGTTTTCGACAACAAGTTTGCCACCAGCAGCACGTCGAGGAGGACATAGTTGACCATGTTGAAGTTCTATCTATCGGTGGGGAAGCAGTGAATGGGGTACAGTGGATGATAAAAAAGAAAGTCAATGGGAACTGGGAAGTGTCCTTCACCTGATTAAGGAGAAAATCGAAAAAAAAAGGGATGGGTTGGGGTTGATCACAAGTCGATTATTGCACAACATCCTCCAAATTGGATCCCACCAACTCCTGCTTGTGCCAAAGCTGTCCCCGCCCTCTGGTGGCGCAACGAATTACCATGTTTCTAGAAGAAATCTGGAAGCCCCTTGGCCACCAAATCGAACCTTCGACGCCATTTCCGTTCCCGGCTGAATGATTGACCTCCCATCTTTTGCGGTGCCCCGTCGTCTCCTTTTTCTCTTCGTCGTGAGTTTCGGTTTATTTTAGATTCGGATCAGGAGAGGAAGGTCACAGGCAAGGCTTTCCCCACCCAACCCTCCTCTTTCTAACCACTCTTGTGGTCGTTCGAGTAGACTATTGACCCGGCCACCTCCGCTATTGACGGAATCAACGGGCTACTAGTCGCGAGACCCGATTGATTAAGGAGTTGGATTGTTCTAGAAGGAGAATGGAAGCCATTAGCTCGACTGGATAAGGAGTCCACTGACAATATGTTCATCGGATAGTTCCACTCTGTTTGATAGACATCACAGTGGGTAAAGTTCTTGGAAAGAAACGAAGATACAGATACGCTGGGGAGTTCGATGCAGAGGAAGAGGAAGAGGTAGAGGAAGCAGGTGATAGACCACCACGAAGATACTCTCTGAGCACGAAGGGTATTCTGAAGATGATTATGGAGCGAGCTGCTGCTGCTTCCCGCGGTTTCGTGTCTTTTCCTCCCTCCTTTTTTCTCTGGGTGATCCCTTTTTTTTCCTGCAACGACCCCTCTAGATCACGTAGACGGTAGCACCACCACACACACGCACCACCACCACCACCACCACAACGCGCTACACACCATCTTGAGATTTGCCCCTTTTTTTTCTCATTAGGTGATAATTCTAGTAGGTAATAATTCCTACTAGTTAGTTGATTACCTAGAGAATTAGTTCATCTCCGGCAGGCAAGTTCCCACGCGACCCTTGATTTAAGTTGAGCGGTGGTGCCCCTCCCAAAGCTTGCAGCTGGTGACTTCACTACTCACTCTTACTTCCTCCTACTTCTACTTACTTACTGCGACTACTACACCTAATTTTCTAATTCTCTCCTCCGTCTCACTGTCATCCTTTACTGTCACAGTTCTACTCCTAGACTGTTTCGATTGTGTCTCTGGAGATCCTAAATTATACCTACTCCTTCCAAGCCAAGCTCTTATTTCTCCTTGGGTGGAATCCGATAATCTCTCAACTTTAAGCGGTTTGCATCAGCTTCCACGGCAAGCTGCAACTTCAAACCAACCAACGAACGCAAAAGGATCAAACGATCTGGAAAGGTTCCCGAGCTTCGAAGCCAGAATATCCAATAAGGCCTTGGTGTGCCGCTGAAGTCTTCCCCACCTCAACCACAATCCGTCACCCTTTGATTCTCATTCAGCGATCGGGCTGGTCGGTTTCCCTACCCGCCCCTCCTCAGCTCTTCCCCCTCCATCTGCTGCTGCTGCTGCTTTTGCTGCTGGTGTGCTACTAGCCTGCTGCTACCCTGTTCCCCTCCCACGCCCCCCTCCCCTCCTCTTTTCTCTGAGCTTTCCTTCTTTTCCCCCATCTTCCTTCCTACACCATTCCCATGACTACCGCTCCTCTTCTATATCCTTCCTCTCCATCCAAAACTCGACATCCGTCTTGTTCTCTACCACCAGTCGACTCAAATTTAGCTCCCGATCTACTTCAAACGAGTCCTTCCCCTCCATCGCGGCCGCTGCAGTCGTGGTCGCCCGAGCGTCCAATTTCCCCGCTTAACACAGGCCGGAACTTCACCTTCTCCAGCCCTTTCCTCCAGAGAATGGCCGAGAGCACTTTTCCTGGGGGTAATCAACCCCTTCGCGTGGGCACAAAAGACGACAGCAAGCCCGCCACTTTTCACAAGATCTCGGAGGAGGACGAGTACGAGGTGACGTCACCAACCGATCCGACTTTTCGCACCGCCAATGCTCCCGCCGCTGCCTCATCCTCAACCGGCAACAGCTTGTTCACGGGCGGTGGTTTCGGTGACGGTGGTGCCATTCGTTTCAACACCCGAAGCCCATTTGACGATGGGTCGCGCGAGGCGGACGAGGCCGCCGACGAATTCCCACCAGGCGACATCCGCCCGACGGGTGTCCCCAACCCTGGTCTCCCCAACAACTACGCCTTGGGACGGAGGACATCGGTGTCAGCAGAGTCGTTGAATCCAACCTCAGCGGGCTCGGACAGCTGGGCCCCGCCGCATCACCCCAAATCAGATGAGCAAATCGCGCGCTTGAAGACCGCCGTCAGCAACAACTTCCTCTTCGCTCACTTGGATGACGATCAGTTCAAGACTGTGCTCGACGCGCTGGTGGAAAAGCCCATCCCCGCCAAAGACATCAAGGTTATCTCGCAGGGTGATGCGGGAGACTATTTCTACATCGTTGAAGACGGCCACTTTGACGTTCTGATCCACCCTTCGGGCTCTGTGCAGCCAGGCGCCGAGGGTATGGGCAACAAAGTCAGCACCATTGGCCCTGGAGGCTCGTTTGGAGAGCTGGCTCTCATGTACAATGCTCCTCGTGCCGCAACCGTCGTCTCCGTGGATCCGAAGAGCACCCTCTGGGCCCTGGACCGCATCACCTTCCGCCGCATTCTGATGGATTCGGCCTTCCAGCGTCGTCGTATGTACGAGGCTTTCCTGGAAGAAGTGCCTCTCCTGTCCAGCCTCAAGCCCTACGAACGGTCCAAGATTGCCGATGCGCTGGACGCCAGCAAATACCCCGCTGGGTCGACCATTATCAGCGAGGGTGATCCAGGCGATGCCTTCTACCTGCTTGAGGCTGGTGAAGCCGATGCGTTCAAGAAGGACTTGGACGGAGTCGTCAAATCCTACAAGCGTGGTGATTACTTCGGTGAACTGGCATTGCTGGACGACAAGCCTCGGGCTGCGAGCATTGTTGCCCGCACGGAGGTCAAGGTTGCTCGGCTGGGTCGCGATGGCTTCAAGCGGTTACTGGGTCCCGTGGAGGATATTATGAGACGGGCCGAGTACGAGTCGAAGCCAAACCAGTCATGATTAGCATACAAACATTTTTAGACGAGAATACGCGAACTGGGAAGGTGCTATGGGGTGGGGTTATGTTTTATTATCTTTCTGTTCAATGTACTTGATGCTTTTCCTGGGACCTGCCTGGAGAGATGTGGGTTCCGAGATACATGCAAGATGGGGTTGAAGAAAAGCTGCCCTCCGGTTCATTGGCGAAACATTGGTCTTTTACTTATTCTTTGCCACGGCATTATGGGATTTTCAAACAGATGCAACCTCCTGTTCATGTGTCTAATAGTGGACGCACCGGTGTGGTCCGGTGTCTGTCCGGGTGTTTTCTTTGTTCATAATATATGTCTTTGACAATGGTGGATACATATTCTTTGGGTCAGTCGTGGTAGGCCTGTAGAGCACTTCCGGTAGAGTACTTTCTCGAAGCTCTCTGACTCGAATGTCGTGATGGGTAGACAAGTGGTTTCACCGTGCAACAACCAGGTCACTCCGCAACACCCACTTCTCCCCGCTCCGGACCTCGGCCCCCTCATGCAGCATACAATGCTCGCCATGCCGATGCAGCAGCGCCATACCCGGCACGGGCTTGACCGAGACCGGCTGGGGGTTGCGGTCCTTCCGCGTGGGCTCTGGGTAGAAGATAGTCTCTCCGCCCTCACAAGCCGTCAAGTAGATGAGCAGGGTCCATGTCGTGCGAGCCGGCCTGGCCGGTTGCCCTGGCGTGTTGAAAGTAAGGGTGTTGGAATCATCGTCTAGTTGACGAGATTAATTAAGATGCGCTTGATCACCAGTCCCTTCAATTTGATGCCGCCCCCACCCCCCCGGCGGCCTCAACAGAAAGCAAGAAGCAGACAGATCGAACTTACAATGCTTATCAAAGAACTGGCCCTTAGTATACCGATAAATCCGAATATTCCCATTCAACCCCAACGGCTCCCCACCCCACATCCCATTCTTGCTGAGATCATCCTCCTCCCGATCGATCTGACCGGTCCCCTCCCCCTCTTCGTCTTCATCGTCATACGAATACAACCTCTCCTCGACCGGATTCGTCTTCCCCGTCACACACCGCTGGAGGCAGGTATACTCCCACAACTGCGCGGCGAACCCGTCATCCTGGACCTGGAAGCGGTCATTGACGCGCACCGCGTCCCCTTTCTTGGGTTTGTTCGGCGTGGTCACCAGCGGCAGGGAGGCGAGGAAGGTGGTGTATGTTTTGCACAGCGGGGCCGGGAAGAACTCCGGGATGATGTAGGCTTGGTTGGGGATGAGGAGGTGGAGGGTGGGTTTGGTGGGGTGGTAGTAGGGGTTCTTGGGGGATGGGGGTAGAGGAGGCCAGGGGGATTCTTGTTTGGGCGGTTGGTGATGCATTGGGGGGGATCGTGGCGGGAGATTGTTTGGTTTTGGGTTTGGGTTTGGGTTTGGAGGTGGTTGTTGGCGGTGGTGGGGGTTTTTTGGGCATCTTGGTTTTCTTTTTTGGTTCGGTTCTTGTGGGATAGGGATGGGGATTGAAATGTACTGTATATAAGAAGCAGACTCTGGTATTTGACTTGGAGGGGCTTGGGGTTGGAAGGTGATTATATGTAGATAGGGACGGTGTGCTCTGTGATTCAGGTGGAGTGGATGCTGATATGGATGAGACGTGAGGGGAAATAGTCCAGATTCTGCTGTATGGATGGTTAGTAGGCGGTAGGCTGTTTCTTCCAGTTCTACCCCGGAAGGGGGAGATCTGGGGTGCTGGCAGGAAGCTGGACGGGTTGGAGATGATAGGCAGGTATTGATCTGGAAGACTGATACCTACCTAGCATGTTTTTTGATCTGCTACTCTTGAGCCTCTGTTGTATATTGAATTTTTGAATCAAGTGTTCCGTGGTTGCGAATTGGAATTCCGTGTACTGTGCCGTGAGGGGATCGTATGGTAGCTTGAGCATGAGGTAACTCTGAACATAATGAAAGGTCTCATGTATAGGTACTTATAGCCCAGAAGAGATAATTCAAGGATTGAAGACTTCAGAAGCATGGAAGCGCCCGAAGCTTGTAAATATCCTGAATTAACAATTTTGACTCTACAAACGAACAGGCTTCAGTTATTCAATCTATGGAAGCTCAACTTCTATGGTCAATTTCAAAGACCAACAAAGACTGATTTTGGAATGACCTTGTTTCAACTGATTCTATTACGACCTCTGAGACTCGAGAGTCGAGAAAACTTTGCGAAGAACTTGCCAACATAGATAAAAGTCAAGCATTGCATGTCGAATCGGGTCTTTGCCAGCTAATAAGAAAAAGTCTACCTACCAGCCGTCTGAAACCTCCCGTCGCCCCAGGCAATGAATTGGATGCTGGAGTTTCACCCTCTGCATGCCGTCAAAGACCAGTCCAATGGGATGTATACTCCGAGTCCCCATTTCTGCATGTCAGGAGTCAATCAGCCATCTCCAACACTCCAGGGTTTAGGAAGTACTTGGATCAGACACTGAAGCAGGGCCAGCTGTCGTGCGCTGCAGGAGGTATCCTATCCTCTCAAGATGTGCCTGATGGACGGAGGCTAGAACCAAGCAATAAATAGACTGGGTAAAGGATAAACGGCCCATACCAATCGATTACGTGGAAATACCTCAATAATACCTTCTCCCCATACAAATTTCCCCAAAGGTACCGTCCATCCCGTCACCGGAAGCGGCAGAAAAAACTCCATGAAAAAAAAAATATCGCCGGCACTACTTTTCGCCGACCAGTCAGAGGCCGTCCTGGGCCGGGAGACGGGCTCACCGCCCTTGACTTCTCTCCTCCTCCTCTTTCGTCTTGTCTCCCTCCACCCCCAATCCTCTCCTACTCGACCCCCGTCAAGACCAGCCGCCGGTCATGTCGTCGTCGCAGACCATGACAGCGCCAGCGGTGGGCCATCGTCCTCCGGATGCTGCCCCGGATATGTCGTCCGTGTACGACTATCCTCGATCACAACAGCAGCAGCACCAGCAACAGCATCTTAACCCTCAACCGCATTCATCCCCGCCCAACGACTCCGCAATCCGCGCTCTGCAAGATCCTGTCCCCGATCCCCTCGATGCCTCCTCCCCCAATGGCCTACCCGCTCTTTCCTCAACTACAATCAAATCCGAACCCGACGATCAATCCTCAATATCTCCTGCGCCGCATGATTCTCAATCCGATCTCCGTCGTCAGTCCGCCGCCAGTGCGCTGCTGGCCCAGCTCCTTGGCAATCAATCCTCCTCCGGTCCATCGCCGTCTGAGGACCACCCAATGCCACCAGCCCCGCAAGCGACGGATCAACCGCACCAGGTCGACGATAAATCAAATCTCCAATGGACGTTAGATTCAACTTCAGAGCCCATGGCCACTGTGCCTGCCGACTCGACCGGCGGAGGCGCGGATCAAATCCCGCCGACATCGACTGCCCAGCCATCTTCGCATCACCAGCAGGAGGAAAAGTTCGACCCCCAACCCGATATGTCCCTGACAAATCCCGAAGAAGACACGAACCCGACTGTTAAGATGAACAATTCAATCGACGGCCTCACAGATCCATTGCTTTTCGCGAAAGGCGGCATCGACCATGCTGATCTTTTCACACCCTTCGATCTGTCGTCTTCCTCGAAGAATCCATTCGATGCATTGCAACACAATGAGATGCTTACAGACGCGTTTCTATCGCAGAGCGCCGATCTCTCCGCACTTGGATATTCGGGTCTACCGCATGATGGCTCGGGTTCTGTCACCGGCTCCGAACCCCGGATCCAAGCATTTGCGAAGCTCGAGTTCGATGACGGTCATTTCTATTGCAACACTTATTCCTTTATCCTTGGTCGTGATGTACGAGCCGCTCGCGCTGCGCATCAACGCGAAATACAAGTTCGGCAAGCTATGAGGACAACGCGGGCGAAGAGCTCTAGTGGCGGAAACATGTCGCATACCCCCGTCCGTGTGAAGCATGAAGGCAGCGGTATGATGGGCAGCGTTGTCAGTGATCGTGGTGGAATTATGGGCTTCGATCCTGATGTCTCCCATCTTCCTCCTCGTCTCAGCCGTCGATCGTCGGTTTCTTCCCATGCGGAATCGGGCGCTCCGCTGCATGCAACGCCAGCTCAACTTCAATCGACCGATAACAACACCACCGACTACAATGCCCTAGCGATGCAGTCATTGAATGATGAAAACGGCGATGCAAAGCCGGTTGATGCTCTTGCGCTGCTCCCTTCGCCTGACGCATGTCCGACGATCCCCATTCACCCTCCCGCCACCGTTGACGGCAGTGCCGCTGGCCACCGTGGTATCTCCCGCAAACATGTCAAGATCGCCTACAATTTTGATAAGAATCTGTTTGAGATGGAAGTCATGGGACGAAATGGCGCGTTCATTGGTGCAGATTGGTTATCGCCTGGTCAGATCAGACCATTACATAGCGGCGACTACATCCAGATTGGAGGTGTTCGCATTCGCTTTCTATTACCAGATGTGCCAATCGGTGAGACTGGTGCTGACCGTGTCGAGGAGCCCCTGGGTACCGGGGAGGAAACCTCTCAGACACCAGCTCCTGCCGTTGAAGACGAAGTTGAGATGCAGAGGGGTCCGTCCGAATCTGCGGATAATAAGGACGCTCCTAGACCGCCAACGAAACTCATACTAAAAACCAGAGAGCCCGACTCGGCGCGACCAATGCCTTCTGTGGAGGGAGTTATCGATCCGGCGTTACAACCAATCCGACGTCGCGGTCCTGGGCGTCCTCCTAAGGATGGCATCATGTCCAAGCGAGAGAGAGCAGAACTGGCTCGAGAACAAAAATTGGCAGCGAAGCGCGAGGCCAATGGAGGCGTTACTCCTCCGCCCGGGAGCCGGCCGAAAGCCGGCAAGGCTCCAGCCTCAACGACGGCGACTGTTACGCCCAAGGAGATGGGCGGAGAGTCACCTGGGTCAAAACCTGAGAAACGCAAGTATACCAAGAGAAAGAAGCCCGATGGCACTCCGATGGACTTCCCCCTACCTTCCACCGAAGGTGGACAGTATCCTATGGAACATCGCCCGGAGGAGTTCATCAAAGCGCCCCCGGTCAAGAAGCGCAAACCCTCGCGGTCGCCATCTCCGAATTATCCTCCCGAGTCAGCATATACCCCGGAGGATCTGGCCAAGCCGCCTTACAACTACGCCGTTCTCATCTTCGATGCTCTCACCGAGGCTGGTACTCCGATGACACTCAAGCAGATCTATCGAGCGTTGAAGTTGAAATATCCATATTTCCGTTTCAAGTGCGAAACCGAAGGTTGGACGTCCAGTGTACGGCACAACCTCAACGGAAACAGCCATCTTTTCATGCATGCTGAGCGGGATGGAAAGGGGTGGTCCTGGCAGCTTCGCCCTGGAGCTTCTGTTGAGAAGGAGAAGAAGAGGCGCCCGTCACCTCCTCCGCCAGCGGCGCAGCAGCCGCCTCCCGCTCCTCCTTCGTACATGCCTGCATTGAATCCATCATATGGCACTCAGCCAAATGGACAGCCCAGCATGGCCAATCCGCACTTCCAGTTCCCTGCTATGCCATCCAACCCTTATGCAACTCACACTCACACGCACGCTCCCGCTCCCGCTCCGTCTCCTGCTCCTCCGGCACCCCATCACGCGAGTCCCTATCCCCCGCCTTCTCAACCCGCCGCCTCGACCCCGTTTCCAATACCCAGTCCGCTCCGCAACAACCTTCCGCCCGCCTTCGCTCAGACCACTCCTTCCACCTACACCTCACCGTATGCATCCGATCCGCCGCCGCAGCTGGTGCAGCTGCAGCAACAGCAATCGCAATCAATGCCTCCACAACCCCAACATCAGTCACCTTACCCTCCGCCAAATCCTCCACCAATGCCTCCGTCCAATGCGCCACATCCAGCGCATCAAACACATCAAACGCATCCTCCGCCTCCGCCACCCCCGGGGCCACCGCCGGGGCCTCCCATGCAGCATCAGCCAAACATGGGTATGGTCCCTGGCCCCGGTCCAGCTCATATGGATACTTCGGACGCATCCTCGTTCAATGATCGTGCAAACAAGGCCATCGACGATTTCGAGGCTGTTCTCATGGAGGATTACGAGGATAAGAACTACATCCGGGAGGTGCTGAAGAGTGCGCGAGCCCGTGTACTCGGCAACGCAACGGACAGCTCATTCCCCGGCGGTGAACCGAAAGATGAGGAGGTCATTGTAGATGCCCTCCGTAATCTGATCGGAAGCCTGAAGGGGGAGTAGGAATTGTGACCAGTGGGCATTGACTGGCATTCAAGGGACGAAGAACCTTGATGTCTTTAGCTTGACGAATTTTACGATTTGGGATTCTGCATTCTACCACCTTGCTTTTTTTGGATTGTCCTGTCTAATCTGCATGCAGTTGGCACATGGCGAGCCGACTTCAACTCGGATCTGGTGTTCAAAGTGTTTTAAGGGAAGAGGGAAACGGTATCAGAGCGCAAGCGCGAAAAGCTGGTCCTCGTTCCCCTTCGTCAATTCGGTTCTAATGAGCATGAGAAACTCGAAGCATTCACGATACGATATATTTCCTCTGACGTTTTGTTACTTTCCTGCTAACATCCTCATAACTTTTGCTTCTCCTACCTTCCATGTTTCCACACACCCCGTTTATCACTGACTGGTTGATTTATCAATGATATCCACTCTGTTCTTGGACCCCGAGAGTCCTGTTTCACGTTTTTGAGGATGGCGCTACATACATACATACATACCTACCTGTCTACCGTCTACCTCCTTGATCTTATTGCTTCACCACATCAACGTGTCCATTCTTTCCACTTATTCTCGACATTGCAGCCGGAAATCTCCGGGACTGGGTGTTGACATTCAGTTCTTCCTGCCCCCTCAATCCTCCACGAGCTGGAGCCGGAATCAGTCGGGGGAGGTAAGATTCCGGGATGGAGGGGGAGAAGGAGAGGATCCTGATGCATAATCGTAGTAGCTAGAAAAGAACGAAAGAATACGATCTTGCATTACATGGTGTTATTTGTCTTGTCTTGTCTATGTGTCCGTCTTTGTGCTCGAATCAATCACGATGGGCCTAAATGACTCGCGGCGCAATCTCTAAATCATTAAATGTCGAACTAACAGTCAGATCAAGGATCCCAAAACCTGCTTTTTCTTCTGATGCATCTTTCCGAAATCTGCATAGGACGGATGATGATGGTGATGCATGAGAGTACAGAGTAGATGTCAGAATGACACACACACACACACACACATACACATGTGGTGAGAAAATTTCTACGATGAGGGAGGGGGTTGGTTGTTTCGGCGCCCGGTACCTGACCGATAAACAGAACCCCTCACTCACCCTCCTTCTCTGCATTTCTGCCGCAGTTTGGGGGTGGATGGACTAACGAGAAGTTGCAATTGTCAAGTAGGAATGATTCTTTTTTGCTTTGCCCATCCGTTCTCGTATCCGAAACTCCCGACTGACATTCCCGTTGTTTTTTCTTCTTGTGTGATGCGTTGTTTCATTGTTGCCGGTGGGGGGAGCGTGAGTGGGGAGGATCGTGCCCCCATCCCCCGCCATCCCGGCTTCTTTTTGTCTTTACTTTGGTACAGTAGTGTAGTTGTAGTTGTAGTTGTAGTTGTGAGTTGTACATGATACACAATTACGGGATTCAGTATGCTAGCTTCAGAATGGCTACCTGGGTAGGTAAGCGAGAACTGTTACTGTTTCAGCTCCGGGGGATTAGGAGTATTCTCGGCCGGTTCGTGGATTGGATTCATCTATGTATATTCAAGTCCGTTGTATACTGTGGGAGAGGAGAGCGCAAATGTTTATTGTTTTGTTTTGTTTGGTCGTGGGGTGGAGAGCCAGGGAATGGAGTCCGCCTGGGTAGGTTATCCATACGGAGTCTCTGGAATTCGTTCAATGTAGATAAGTAGGTACTAGGTAGTGATGATAATGGCTTTGACCTTCGCTTTCTCGTAGAAGAATCCGTGTTGATCCGAGAATAAATTTTGAGGGATATACTTACTACTCCAAAGAGAGTCTATAGGAGAGGACAATGGGTCAATAGGGCAATGAACGGGAAGGGAGAGGAGGAGGGGTTTGAGGGTTGAGGGCTGAGATTCTTGTTCCTGTGCCTGTTCCTGTTTTTTTTTCTTGTTCCTATCCAATTGTAGTGTGGTTGGTGGGGGAGGGGGAGTTTAGGGGATGAGGGGGTCGTGGGCGGGTAATTGAGGGTTAGATGCAGAACTCCATATGGAGAATGTAGAGGTTCTCATTCTATCAAGATGCTGGCAAAAAGGAGGGGCTTCTTGTCAATTCTTTCAGCGTATGGAGGGGAGCAGAGAGGATAGGACGAATAGGATAATTCATAGGGAATCGGATATTATGATCGGTATAGTTAAGCTTGACCTGGCAGGCAGGCAGGCACAGTGCGAATGCGAACAGATGTAGGTGGTGAGCGGTGCGGCGGCATCAAATGTCAAGGTGTCAAACAGGCACGGCGGGGGCTCACCTCAAAGCAAGGCGAAAGAAGCAGATAGGCAGAGGCAGTCAAGTCAGTGCTTCTTGCATATCCGTCTGTCCGGCTCAGGTCATCAATGTCAACTGTCAATGTCCGTGTCCGTGTCAGTTGCCAGGTGAGGATGACCGATACAGCCGATCTGAGCCCTCCTGCTTCTCCAAACAGAGGGGGGCAAATGGCGATATCGGAAGATAGAGCTGGGAAATCGGAAAGAAACGAAGAAGGGGAGGCGGGAGGGGGGCAAGCGCTCTCCCGAAGAGTTACAGAGACGATGGGGAGGTATCACTATCGTGAAGGATTGGAGGGCTTGCATACGCGGACATGCGGTATTATCGTGATGATTAAACTTCTCTAGGACGGGGCCCTTTGGGCAGCGATGGCTGGTCAGATGGGCAGGCAGGGCATTCACTCACTCACGGGCTTGAGAGTGAAGCAACGATAGAGAGACTGAAGGCAAAGACTGTCTCTCTGCCCACCCCACTCACCATTACTCGATCTTGCTGTGTGCAGATGGAGTGGGGTGAAGAGGGAGAGAGAGGGTTTGGCACGGCAAGCTCAGATTCGACAGGATGAAAGATGGAGATCGATTGAGGTTAGTTGCTTAGGCGGGCGAAATACTCAGTACCATTGTTAAGTTCTACTTTGGGGGTTTGTCTTGGATTGGATCGGTGGTGGCATTGATAGAGTGATAGGCGTATAAGGAGGGTGGTAACAACAGCCAGCCAGGCACGTATACTCCGTACAATTACATATATTGATGGTGATGGTTTGTGATGGATCATCCTCCGGTCGGGTAAGACACAACACAATTGGGCTGTTCCGTTGAAGAGAGAATAAGATCCTCCTCGAGATGTCTCAATCCCTGAGGTCTCAAGTTTTAGCTACAATAGATTGTTGTGGTTTATGTTCTTTATCCATAAGCCCAGTCGTAGATCGCGTTGTACTGTATCTCGATGTGCCTGCAGGAGGTGGAAGGTGACTGGCGCCATGATTGCGATAGCAACCAGGGACTGGCTGTTTTCCAGAATATCAACCTACCCCGCCGACAAACCGCCATGGTAGCCTGGTTGAGACCGGCTGAGCAGCCCACCACCACCTTGAGTCGTAGTTATCTAAATGCAGCTTGAATAGGTCTTTGTAAGCAACCACTGCACCAGTCACCTCACCAACTAATGAAAATCACTCAGCCTGTCCGACACCCCTCCCAGCGTTGATTGGATGCATTCCGATGCAGCTCTGAGTCACCCGGAGAGCAACAAAGGCAGGTAACAGCCGCAACGCTCCAGGTGACGACGATGCTGATGAGATGATTCCTCTGGCCAGCCTCCGAGCCACAAGGAGATCAGGCACATGCTCTTCCCCTCTCTTTACCACTATGAGTATGTACTTACTGTACGTATACCAGATCTGTCACCTCTACCAACAGGATATTGGGACTCAATAACTCATCATTGATTGGGTTGATGCTTGATGATGGCTGAGCTGCAGCAACAGGCAGGAATGTCGAGAGAATGGAAGGAGCTGGAATGTGTCGGCTCGTCTCAAGGATCTACCGATTCTACCTGAAAGGTGACTACCAAGTATTGGCAGTCAAATATGTACAATGATGATGATGATTGATGCCTTTTCCCTGCTGCTAAACCTGTCCGGAAAGATACAGCTTACAGTAAGTACCGTATGTAGAGGACCTGCTGATGCATATGTGGTGACCTACAGCGAGCGACCTCGACCGTCATGGTGAAAATGAGGCAGTCCAGACAGTCCAGGCAGTCTAGGAAGACCCAGGCTTCCAGACCTTCAGGGTTCATGAGCCAGAAGTGACACAGGGCAAGGGCAAAAGGGCAGGGCAGGACCTGGCATGGCATGGCATGGTGTCATGGGCTCCGCCTTGAGATCACCCATCGCCACCGTTGACTTGTCGCGACCATACTGGTGATGATGAGGTTTCCTCCCCTGAGATCATGCCCTTCTTCGCTATTCCATCCCTTCTAGACTGACTAGACTACTGTAGACGTAGAGCTGGCTGCTGCTGCCCCCTCTTTTTTCTCACCCCATGATCCATCCATCCATCCATCTAGATCCATTTGGATGACTGACCCAATTAGTACCACGATCCATGATGGATCCATGATGGATCCATGATTGACCGATGATTGAATCAATGTTGCCTCCGCCTGCCCCCTTTCGGATACACGGCGACTGGGCGGGGGCCTTTGGAAAAAAGTTATAAATATCCAACCAGAATGGATTAGATAATCCACCTTCTGCGACCAACAAGCCAAGCCACACTTTTGGTGTGAACGACTCAATCTCCATGAACCCATTTTATCTTAGTTAACTTTCTTAGTCCTGTTCACGACACGTTTTTTTTTGCCTGTTTAGTTTTAAAACTCCTTAGTTCTAATTTTTGTTTTTGTTTCTGGCTTTCTCCTTTGCCCATCATTTGATAAATTAGCACGGGGGCGCACGGCCCAGTCATTTGTCGAGCCGTACCACTAGCGCTCTTCGGCCGCTCCTTTCCTGTTGCTCTTCGCCCTCTTTTCGAGGTGTGACTTCAATTTTTGCCTCCGATAGACAAGAAGTGACGGAAATGCTCTTGTTGGTATCCTGTCTGGCTTATGAATTGGCCATGGCTAGGCACCTGCGCTGCATTGCTCTCTCTATCAGTTTTGATGATCCTGTGAATTTTTGAACCTTAAGTTGACCAGGACTTTCATTGACTGTTCGCCCTCTACATACACATACATCGTACAGTGCTGCGTACATAGTACACGTACTCCGTACCGCCGCCTGTTCCACCAGGCCAATGGATCGTAGGACGTTGCCCCGTCTGGGATTGATTGGAGGTCGGCATCGTCACCCAGGCCTCCTATTCTTTTGTTTTTGTGTCATTCAGATTCAATCTACTTTTGCTTGGTGAACGACTGTGTCAATGGACAAAACAACGGTGGGAAGGATGATGAAAGGTGGCCTTGTGAGACGAAATGACAATCCATATTCTTTGAAGATTTCAAAAGATTACCGCCAATGTCCATAGCAGCAGCTGTTAAATGGTTGAATCACCCACCCTGGTTCGAGAGATGCCAATATGTGGTGGTGGGTTCGAGGAATTTTCTCCTTCCCTCCATCCCATGGCCGTCCTCTTCTTAGCTCTTGCAATTAAGCAGACCGGCCGCCGCTAAGCGCCCTGGAAGTAGTAATAAATGGGTCACTGCGGTGACCAACCCCAAGTGCCGATGCCTTCTGGGTTGGCCGTTCGAGCCTGCCTCTCGAACCCCTAGAGTCCTAGACTAACTGGTACTCAGTCTAGCTTGCAGTGACTGATTGACTAAACTCAACACCCAACTAGTTAACTGACCCCGACTTAAACTGAACCGTTTGGCTCCCCCGAGACTGCCCACCGCCAGCCGCTGGAGCTTACTGAGTAGAAGGGGTGGTTGTGCAGTTTGGCCCGGTCTGGTCGTGCAGCTTATTATTGGATAGCACTGCCGGTCAGTCAGGCGGGCGGCAGGCACTGCAAGTGAATCAAATTTACTGTCCAGGTTAGTCGTACTTCATTCACTCTTACTGCTATGGCCAAGGGACCTTGGAGTATCATTCCCAGCTTGGGGAAAGATGGTGGTGGTGGTGCTGGGGGGGGGGGGGAGTTGGCAGGTCAAAGATCGATTTGTTTATTGAACAGTAACCCTACCCTCATTGAAACCTCGACATTGGTCCCAATGCGGGTGTCGGCGAGAGATAGGTAATATTTCCTGAAATTAAAAACGGTAAGTCAGAGGATCACAGGATTAATTCTACTGCACCTCCTCATCTCATTCTCCTCTTCATCATCATTAATTCATACTAGACAGGAAAAGGCCCTTACCCTCGTTCCAGTCTTTTTTTCGGTGCCGACGGTCGAAAGAGGGCCCCTACCCATGGATATGGGTATTCTCTTACTGTTCTAGCCTCTGTCTTAGCCTGCCCAGTGACTCCAGTGTTACGGTGAAGAGAGGGAAAAAAAGGAATTTCTGAATTTTTTCCTTTTCTTTCTCATTCATTCCCATCCATTCTGACTAACCTTTTCTCTCCTCTTGCAAAGGTTCATTCCCTTCCCCCCCTTAAAACACCAACAGACCAACCAACCAGAACAACGATGGGGGCTTGATGGAGCACGAACGGGACATTCGTCAACTCTCCGACTAAGATTATTCCTGGCTTTAGTCTCCTAGTCTCCCCCATCATAGCCATTGAAATTTCTGAAAACTCTAAACGATCACCCCATGTGAAGCATTAGTCAAGTTAGTTAAGTTAGTTTAATGGAGATGATTCGAGTCGCATCTGCTCGGATGCTGCGGCTGGTCTCTTATTAATGGTTTGACTTTTATGGGGGTCTACGTACTGAGTTTGGAGACTGGGGATTTCTGGCGGGCGATGATGCGCTACTGTTGATGAGAAAGGGCCATCCATTGTTAAGGAATCCGAACCCCTACGGAGAATCCCTACGGACTTTTTAGGGGCAGGATGTGGTACCGGTTGGTCATATATGGATTCTGGATGGCCCACCATTACTGTTGGTTTCAGTAATTAGATTCATGTCTTTTGATGGCAGTAAGGTATCCCGATTGCAATCATGTTGAAGACTATCAAAAATTATCATCAGGTTCGATTTAGCTGCCGCCGCCGCTGCTGCTGCTGCTGCTGCTGCTGCTGCCTGAGGGGACAACTTGTAGCAGAAAACAACTGAGCAGTAGAAAAACCACTTATCTAATACAATGGGCAAAGATGATTGAATGAACCATCGGTAAAATCCCCACCAGAGGCGGAATCACATTGGCTTACGACTCTCTTACCATACCAAGCCCCTTCTGTCTCCCTTTCCCGTTTCACTCACCTTTACCCACTGCCCTCTCTCTCTTTCTTACTGTCTGTGAGAGGAAAGGGTAACTAATTTGATCAACTGAATGGAAAAATAAAAAATAAAAATAAATCTCAGAGGGAAAAAAAGAAAGAGGTTAGTCAGTACAAGGCCAGTTGAGCCGGGGATCGTCACTTTCTCAGTGACTTTTCCACCCTCCCAGACTCGCCGTGCCCCCAAACGACCACCACCGCCGCCGCCTCTGACACCTCTTGACCCTCTTGACCACTACTAACGAGCCTAGCCTACCCAGCCTAGTCCCAGTCATTTGCTTTGCTCTTCTTTTCTCCCTCGTTCTCCGCTGCTGCTGCTGCTGCTTTTTTTTTTTTTTTTTTTTTTTACACGTCTGTATTCGCGCACTCTCTCTCTCTTGCTCTCTTGGTCCTTCTTCTCTCTCTCTCTCTCCTCTCTCCTCTTCCTACTTCCCCCCATCCCTCCTCCCCTCTCCTTTGACTCTTCTCCTCATCCCTCCTCCTCCTTTTTTCCTTCTCTTCTCTTTACATCATCCAACCTATATTCTCCTCTTCCCTCCCTCCTCTTTTTGTCCACTTTGCGAAATTCTCCATTTCCTCCTACCTCATATTTCAACGAGCTTTTCACTAAGTATCGTTGTCACCGTGGACTGGGACCACTCCCTTTGACGCGAGAACTGGTGTTTGTCGTTCATATTTTCTTTTCGAAAAAGCGCAAAAACACTTCAAAAAGATCTCCACCGTCCCCTTCCCCATCCGCACCCCTAACACATCCCTTGACCCCATCGGTTATTCGTTCTACTCGTTCGGCTACAAAAAAGAA
>NW_017962984.1:533789-544884 GCF_001890905.1 Aspergillus aculeatus ATCC 16872
TGCTTTTTTTTTTTTTTTTTTTTTTACTTTTACGTCTGTATTCGCGCACTCTCTCTCTCTTGCTCTCTTGGTCCTTCTTCTCTCTCTCTCCTCTCCTCTCTCCTCTTCTACTTCCCCCCATCCCTCCTCCCCTCTCCTTTGACTCTTCTCCTCATCCCTCCTCCTCCTTTTTCCTTCTCTTCTCTTTACATCATCCAACCTATATTCTCCTCTTCCCTCCCTCCTCTTTTTGTCCACTTTGCGAAATTCTCCATTTCCTCCTACCTCATATTTCAACGAGCTTTTCACTAAGTATCGTTGTCACCGTGGACTGGGACCACTCCCTTTGACGCGAGAACTGGTGTTTGTCGTTCATATTTTCTTTTCGAAAAAGCGCAAAAACACTTCAAAAAGATCTCCACCGTCCCCTTCCCCATCCGCACCCCCTAACACATCCCTTGACCCCATCGGTTATTCGTTCTACTCGTTCGGCTACAAAAAAGAAAACAGAATCAACTAGCGATCGACTAGCTCGTCTGTCTTGTTGACTTGCTCGTGCTTGATCAATTGTCCGCTCTGCCATCCCCCTTCTGAGAGTCACACGCCTTCAACATCGATCACCAAACTCGTGCGGTAGCAACTCTCAGAGCAATTGCGCGCATCAAAATCATCCACGACCGTCTCGCTGCTTTATCTGCCCCGTGTTGTGAAAAGCGCCATACTTCTCATGTCATTCAACTAAACAACACCTTCCATACCACAAGAACAGAGCCGCGGCTCGCCGAGCAATCGCTCCCCTTCTTCTTTCCCCCACCCAGGATCAGGGCGTGGCGGACGTGTAGACGGTTCGTATCTTGAGTTCCTTGCGGTCTTGATTGTTTGTTGCTCATTGGGTTCCCTGCTTGCCATCGGAGCCAATAGGCTAACACAGCGCCTGGACACAGCCACCTAGTCTACCTTCCCGCACCTGAACTGGTGTCAACCTCTTCCTTCTCACTTCGTCATGCCATCCTTCTACGCTCCTAGCCTGCAGGGCCTTCCTCCGACCCCGCCTCACATCGTGAGTGGTGGCCGCATGGAGCACGAGCAACCTTTCTACGTCCTGGGCCCCTCCGCTGCATTCCCGCCTCGGTACTCTCAGAACGGCTGCGAGTTCATCGAGCAGTATTCCCAAGCCAATTGCTATCCCAAGTCGGCTGTCAACATGAACGCTCAATCCCGGGTTGGAGTACGCAACGGCCGCGAGATGAATGCCGCCCACTCTGCGATGAACCAGCCCATGTACGGCGCCATGGCCACCGCCAATGTTCTGCCGCCGCTCCGCAACAACGTTCAGCTGCCCCCGATGGACAACGGCATCGCGCCCCATTACCGTCGCCAGGACATGATGGTGCAAGAGCAACCGCGCAAGGAGGAAAAGGCTACTGGAGGCGTCGCGGCGCACTTGGACTATGAGATGGACCAGATGTCCGACTACGTGGCTGAAATGGCCCAGGGAATGTATGCTTTGTACATCACCAAGATCAACCTTGCAGATATTGACTTAGCGCGAAGCGTATACCCAGGATCGTCGGTCACCCCCCAGTTCCGAAAATACGTCTACCAGATTTTGTCGTCGACTCGGCTCCCGAGCTCGACCATTCTCTTGGGTCTCTACTACCTCGCGAGTCGGATGCGCATGCTCTCTTCGGCCAAGGTGTTCCACTCTGGAAGCGGCCAGGTCTACCGGATGCTCACTGTTGCTCTCCTTCTGGGAAGCAAGTTCTTGGACGACAACACCTTCCAGAACAAGTCGTGGGCTGAGGTTAGCAATATTCCAGTCAGCGAGTTGAACTCGATGGAATTGGAATGGCTCTTCGCTTTCGAGTGGAAAATCCACGAGCGCATCCACGACAAGCAGGATGGGTTTGCTACATGGCTCAAGCACTGGGAAAACTGGCGTGCCAAGACGGCCGCCCGTGCCCAGGAGTCTCGCCACGCTCTGGCACCCATCGACACGAACGTTCCCCGGCCCCATCGTGTCTCGAAACCGCTGCTCTCCCCCGAAGGTCCCATCCCTCCGCAGTACCAGCGCAGTTCCACCTTCGAAAACTCCTGGCTCAACCCGACCGCCTCTGAATATTCGCCCCCTTCCGCGCCGCACAGTGGCCCCAACACACCGGACTACTTTGCTGTTGGGCCTTGGGCGTACACTAACCCGCCTCCGCCGTACACGCGTACTTGGGTGCCCACTCCACAACAGTACATCCCTACAGCGCCTCCATCACAGCCGCCGTCGTACCATCACACTCCGGCCTACGCTCTGCCTTTCGCGCAAAGTGTGTGGACTGGCCATGGCTCGTCGTGCGGCTGTCTCTATTGCATCAAGCCTGCGGAGCACTACATGTGCGCCAATCCATTCAGCTCGATGCAACCGATTGTCGCTTAGTGGTGCCACGACTCTCATCCGTTAAGCGTCATCGTGCTGGGGAAAAAGTTATTTGTTTCCTAATTCGACTATTCTCGACCTCGTCTTTTCACTAGACCATCTTATTCGCATCGTCCAAATTTTCCGCTAATGATACCGTGTTCCATTCGTGTTCCTTGCATGACTACCCGTTTTATTCGAGTCGGTTTCGATTGTGTTATCCGCTGAAAAGTACCCGCCGTCAATTTTCCTGGCTTTGCCTCAAAAGCAAAAATCGAAAAAAAGTGTCCAGCTCGGGCGTCGATGATCGCATCCATCCTCATCTCTGCCCGTTGCCTCTTGTGATATGGGACTCTTCCTTTTGTTTCACTCGAAAATCTTCTTTCCAAAACGGCCTCGTTCTGAATGAAAACATTTACTGGGCTGATTTTATTTTACCTTACTGCTCCAGGGATCCTCTTGGATGGATATCCCCGGAGTCAGGAGTCACGACAATTATGAATGTTTATTTTCCGCCTTTGCACGAGTTTTGTGCCTCGTTTCCGCCTTCGCGTCTCCTTGATCTTTTACCCATCTTCTTCGGATCTGGGCATTTTTTCTGGCAATGTTCCTCATAGATTGTTTTTTTTTCCTTTTTTATTTGACCCTGGCTGAGTTAGGATACTGGCACTTTCCTTTTTGTCCATTTTCTGCTTGACTCCCGGGGATGTTAATACCTTTGTCTTCGTTCGGTTCGATTCTTCGATTTTTCTTGCATTGTTCTGCTCTGGTCGAACAGATTCTACGAGTCATTTGTTCTTTCCACGACCGGAGTCATGCACTTCAAGCCATTGTGGCGCGTTTTCGGCTGCGAGGTTTGACTGCTCTTGGTTGTACATTATACCATGTTTATCTTTTCTTCTTCTCCCTGAATATCCATCATCACCCTTCATTTCGCATTGAGGGAAACTGAGAAAAAAAAGTGATACTCTCCCCCTTACGCCCTGTTTATCCTCTTCCTTTTTTTTCTTGCCTACGGTGATTCCGCCGGCTTATGTGTCTTTCTCACCTTCCATTTTGTCCTTGACTGTAAGTTAGATTTAACTACTTTCATACCAACCATTTGAAATCTGGGAAATGGAAACATACCTTGAATTTCCGGAGTTACAAAAAAAAACCTGGAAATATCATCACAAGAACCTTTTGCTCTCTCCACTGAAAATGTTCTAGTAGTTAGTTACTTGGTTATTTTCAGCGTCCTGTGACATACTCGGTCATCTAAGGGACATGCTTGTCACGTGACGTTTCTTAAGACAAAAGTGTCATTGATTAGGTAATCAAGCCCTCTGGACCCGCCGCTGTATGCTAGTTACAGTCATCGGTCCTGATGAAGGCATGGATACGAAGCCTAGACTAGAAGAAAAAGAGAGAAAATTAAGGCGGCCTACAGCTCGACTCGCCCTTCTTTTGCTCTTCAAGTGTAACTAACCGCAGCAGCCGGGCGAAGGAAAAGTGGGGTATATGAACATTTCAAGGACATGAATTGGGTGGCAGGAAAAGGTGGTTGATTGTTATAGTCTATTTTATCTTGGTAGGGGGGTTTGTTCATTTGCGCACGTACGTCTATTGTTCATTATCATCGAAAATCTGAACTCGTTCGGCGTATTCACGGATGTTGGAGACGTAGGTCTCTTCGATGTGATCGCCTTGGCCGGCGGCCACGCGGAGGATGAGGTCGTTGAGGGAGGCGCGGCCGAGAATGTCGACGTGGTCTCCTGTTTTTTTCTTTGGTGTTAGAGTGATTTGATTGAGGGAGGGACATGATGATGGGTTGGTGATGTGCGGAGGTGCCCGTGGGGCGGGGGGGGGGGGGCGGGGTTCAAATGGGGAGTGAGTGTGTCAGGGTTTCAGATGAGGAACAGGAAAGGGAGGAACGAACCCGTGTTTGGCCCACCTCTGGGCGAGAACCGGTCCGGCTCATGGGGCATCTCAAAGACCTTGATCTTCACCCCGGCCGGGTTATACCGCTTGATGTGCCAGCCCTTGGCGCACATGTAGCCGGTGCTCAGCAGGTTGACGGTGCCGTCGCCTTCGCCCATGTGGACGCCGTGGTCGACGCCGTCGTTGTTAGTGACGGTGGTGTCGATGCTAACGTTGAGGTTGACGAGGGGGTCGCGCTCCTCCTGGTAGAAGTAGCTTCGCTCGGTGGGCTTGCCCACCCCGTAGAAGCAGTAGATCTTCATGTCCGGGGCGAGCGGGAGGCGGGCCTCGAGCGGGTTAAGCCAGGTGCGCGGGTTGTGCTCGTTGGCCTCAACCTCGCGCGCGGTGTGGGCGACGCCGTGCGAGTAGCTGGCCAGCACCTGGTGGCGGTACCAGTCCTCGCCCTCGTCGAGGAGGTAGTTCAGGCTCTCGGTAATGGTCATGTTCTTGATGATGCGGCTGGTGCCGCTCTCGCGGAAGTTGAGCAGGTTGCCATAGGTGAGGTTCTGGTGCGGCTGGTCGTCGGGCGCCCACGTCGCGTTGCCCCAGACGGCCTCGCCGCCCTTGGGCAGCATGCTGGAGATGCCGGGCATGGCGCGGAAGATCTCGGCGCGCTCCTCCTTGGAGAGGAACTTCTCCAGCCCGTAGACGGCGAAGGCGTTCAGCTGGGCGGTGTCACGCATCTCGCCAGACAGGACGGCCGTGAGGCCCTTGACAGCCCCGAGCATGCAGCCACTGATGTTGATCCAGTTGGCGACGTGCCGGTTGACCCAGTCCGAGCCGCCCTTGCCGTGCTCGGGGTTTTCGACCCATTTGAAGAAGTAGAGCACGACCTGGGAGCCCATACTGTGGGAGGCGAGGGTGACCTTCTCGCCCTGGACCTGCACGGCCGTCTCGATGTACGACTTCAGGCGGCTGAAGTACTGGTCCCGGACCTCCATGTTCGGGTACGAGAGCCGCCAGTCGTAGGCCGCCGTAAACGCATTGGTGGGGTCGTAGCCAATGGTCGCCAGGTTCTCGAGGACCTTGTTCCAGATCCAGTAGCCCGTAATAAAGAAATCGGTCGCGTCGAAACCCTGCGCCGCGCGCAATTTGATCCCCGGGGGGTCGAGCCCGGTGTCCTTGTCCAGCATAATATGGTTCTTCCACCCCGGTTTGTCGAGCACCAGCGCCCGCATCATGCTCCAACTGCCCCAGAGTCTCTTGCGGAAGTACTGCCGGGATGAGGGCTCGGTGCCCCAGCTCTCCAGACCGGTGGAGATCACCCCGGGGATCATGACCATCGGGTGTTTCGCCTGGAAACCTTGAGCCTGCAGGTGTAGTCCGACGGAGAAAGGATCGTAGTTGACTGTGTCGCGCTCATGTTGCTATATAGATAGTCCCATCTCGGTCAGCAATCATCTTATTGGGGTTCACTGCATGCACAAAGCATGGTTGCATTGTCTGCCCGCCCACATTTTCTCCGACGGGCGCCGACAAGGAAGATAACGTACGGTGAATTCTCTCGCATCGTTCAAGAACCCATGCGGCATCACCTCCATCAGGGACTCGATGTTGAAGTCCATTAAACTGTCTAAATTGATAACGTCCTGTTGGTTGGCGAAGAGCACGGCGACCAGGACTCCGAAAAGCCCGCCCAGCGCGAAGATCAACCCATTGCGACGTTTGCTGCGCGGCTTGTGGATGAAGGACTCGGATCGTTTGGAATGGGAGGGACGGGCAGCTGCTGGCGAGTCGGTATCGGACTTAGACTTGGACTGGGAATTGTCGCGGGAGGAGGAATCGGAGGAAGGCCGCACCTCGTGGTTGTGGTTATGGTTGTGGTTGGGCTCCTCCTCCTCCTCTTCCTTGCCCACGCGACGCCGGAGCATCACCGCCGGATTACAAGGTCAGAAAATACTCCGTGCAACAACTCAGAAATCTCGGAGGAGCAATGGCATAGATGAGATAGCGACCAGGAAGCCAGATTCAAAATCAACAGAACCCAGCACAAAGAAAAAGATTGAGCGGGATAGGAAAAAGGAAAATAAGGAGGGGGGAAGAAAAGCCGCGGATGGAAAAAGGTTGAAAATCACATGTTGGGGAAGGAGAGAGCAAAGAAAGAAACGGAGCGGGAATCGGACGTCATCCCGAACTTCTTCTTTTCTTCCTTTTCTCTTTCTCTCTCTTCTCGGTTCTCACCATCTCCGATTGAAGGTGTAACTTGTGTCTGTCTGTCTATCTGTCTATCTACTGCACACCCACCCAACCAGCACATACCCAATCATCATCCCACGTCTCTGTTCCTGAATCAATTCGCATTGCTACCCTCCAATGCCAATTCCACCGCTCCAATGAACCCGAATCCACCCCCCGCATTGTCTTCAACCGCCACAGCAGCAGCAGCACCAACAACAACAACAACAACAACAACAACAACAACAACAACAACAACACCACCAACACCATCAACAACCACCACCTCCACCACCACCGCAACAGCAACTAATACCCACACCCCCCTCCGCTACGTCCGCTACGATGGCGCCCGCGAAGACGAATATGTCCCGGCCATGCGCCAACTAATCTCCAAAGACCTCTCGGAGCCCTACAGCATCTACGTCTACCGCTACTTCCTCTACCAATGGGGTGACCTATGCTTCATGGCCATGGACGACTCCGCCTCTTCCTCCCCCGCATCCGAAACAACACCATCCTCATCACCGCCGCCGCCGCCGCCGCAGCAGCAACCGCGCATGGTCGGCGTCGTCGTCTCGAAACTCGAACCCCACCGCGGCGGACCTCTGCGCGGCTACATCGCCATGCTAGCCGTGAAGGAGGAGTACCGAGGCCGGGGCATCGCCACCAAGCTAGCTCGGATGGCGATTGATGCGATGATTGAGCGGGATGCGGACGAGGTGTGTTCTTCTTCCCATCTCAACCTTGCCTTCCACCCCTCCCTCAATCATCCAAACAAGCTTCAGCTCAAGCTAACACAAACCACCGCGAACAGATCGTTCTCGAAACCGAAATCACCAACACAGCCGCCATCAAGCTCTACGAACGGCTGGGATTCCTGCGCAGCAAGCGGCTCCATCGGTATTATCTGAACGGGAACTCGGCCTATCGGCTGGTGTTATATCTCAAGGAAGGCGTGGGGTCGATGCGCACCACGCTCGATCCTTATGGGGCTGGGGCTGGGGCTCCGGCTCCGGCGCCGCCGTATCCCCTTCCTCTGCCCGGCGGTGGTGGTGACGCACAACGAGGGGGAGGGGCGGAGATGACGGGGGCGCTGGCGGCGCCGGAACCGGCCCTGCTGCATGAGAATGGCAGTGGGGGGTGGTAGGTGGCCACCTGGCCAGGGCGAAGAAGTGGACACAGACAGTATTCAAAGGAGCCTACTCCAAAGACACGATTGCTCCCTCCCTCACATGTCTATCCTTTTCCATCGAGGGCCGAGCTGGGCGGGATATATTAGACCACAGTCGTTCCCCATACTTTCATACCGACTGCACCCTCCCTTTACCCAAATGACCTACTAATGATTATGTGTATGCATGTGATGAAAATGATTGATGTTTCTTTGCTTGGAACTTGGTGACGTTGGAGGGGGGGTGGGTGGGGTGGCATCGTGCTGCAGATCATTAATTGCATTTGGCTGAAACCACTTGGTTATAGATTCAGTATAGCATTAGAAACTTTTGTTTTCTTGGTCCGGATTGCACATTCACAGATTCCCCAGTGTTGTTGTCTTTATCTCCCGCTCTATATCTATAGTTAAACATCTATTTACAATTATGGCTCAATATACATATATATATACAGGGTCGCCAAGGGCCAAGAGGTGGGTAAACGGGTGGGTGAGTGAGGAGTTGAGGGAAGGAGTGCGACTAGCTCATGATCATGGCAAACGTATAAGGCCTAGCAATAAAACAGGGCCACAAGATGGCAAATTGGGGGCAGCGGAAGCGGAAATCATTCACCGCCGCCGCCACCGCTGCTGCTGCTGCTGCTGCTGCTGCTTCTTTTTCTTCTCATCCTTGCGGTCGTGCGGGAGTAATTTGACCTGGATGACGTTGTCGCGCATCCATTCGAGGGTCAGAGGCTCCTCGCGAGCGAAAGCCTTCTCGCGAGCCAGTTCCTTCCATTCCAGATCCACGATAGTCGCAGCGTCGAGCATCGCCCGAAGTGATACTTGAGGTTTGTAAAATCGCCCCACATCCATATCGCGAGCAAGGATCGCCTCGCTGACGTTCAGCTGGTTGTTCCGCTCCGTAGGATCAACCTGGATGCACAGATATTTCACCGGGTCTGCGGCATATTCAGCCGGCAACCCCTTTAGCCTATAAAACCTTCCGCCCGAGGTCGGTCGGGGCGTCCCCAGGTCAATTCCGAGGATGAGCCGCGCCGCGACGGCCCTGCGGAAGGTTGTGTCCGGGCCAGCTTCGTGCAGCAGGGATTCATAGACCCGCTCGGCAATGCGTGAAGCCGCATGCCCTCTCATGCAGGCATACCGCCATAAGACACGGCAAATGTTGTAGTATCCGCCGTGCCATGCGTGTAGGAAGAGTCGCGTCCAGCCGGTGACGTTGAGTTCTCGCGCGGGATCCTCCATGGTCTGGTACATGTATTGCAGGGCCTGAAGGATGTTGCCCTTGTTGCATGTGCCCACGAGAAGATAAAAAGTGTAGGGCTCGATACGTAAGCCATTCTGCCTGCAGAATTGGAACAGTTGATCTCTCGCTTTCAGATGATTCACTCGCATGACGGCGCACATCATCTGGTTGACCATACTCGGGCTCCACATCGTGCTGTCCCAGTCCCGGGCTATCTTTTCCAGAAAAGAGTTCATGTCGCCGCCGTCATGGAGATGCTCTACCAGAAGGTCGTGTAAAACCGCGCGCAACGCTGTCCGCTGTAGCGTGGTCTTCTGCAGCATCCCTCGCTGCCGTAGACTGTTCACTACTGCCATCTTCTTGGTTGGAGAAACAAAGCAGTCAGCAAAAGCAAGCCAGGTCTCGACATCTGCGCGGATGCCCAGATTTTCCATACCATGCAAAAGGTTCCTGAACCGCTTCAGGTTCTGCTCGAGGGCCGTCGACTTGAGCATCATGTTGAAGGTTTCCACGGTTGCAACATGTTTTGCAGAGTGGAAAATCTGGTGGGCGATCCAATACTGCTTGCGCTCTAGCAAGAACGACAGGGCTTGATTCAACGACGCTGTTGATATCAATTCTGTGTGGGCGCTTTTCAGGAATAGCGTCTCAAGAGCATCGGCCACATCCGCACCGTGCTTACCCGGCTGCTCCCTGGAGTTGGGCCAAGACGTGATGAGATCCTCCACATGGTGCGTAAAGTCCCTCACAGTAGCTAGGAGCTCTCCCTGGCGGACAATCTGATCCACAGTGAACTCCGTGGGATCCTTAGGCATATCCCACGTGCCGCGAACCAAGGGTATGTCTTTGTGTATCCGTCGGTCAACCCGAGGGTAGATGGGAACCACCGGTTTACGCATGTCGACGACCGGATCATATTCATCTTGCAGGGTCCCGATCTCCAGCAGTTCTTTCTTGACCTCCTCCACGGCCGCCGGTCGACCCTCCAAGATCACCCGGCGACACATCCCGACGCTCTCCGACAGCGGCTTAACATGCACCTTGCATCCGTGATACACATGGCGATAAAAGATGTTCTCGCCCCTCGACACCAAGCCGGCGAATTCGGCGATCGTCTCCTCCCTTAGATATAGCTCCAGCTGGTTGGACTTCAACGGGGCATGTGCCGGAATTGCCCGATTCATCCTGAGCATCCTCTCGTAAACCGCAGCCTGGTCCTTCCACCGTCTCTCTATCGTTTTCTGTTGGTTCTTGCGCGTGTTGTCGAGTTCGGATTGTCGGTGTTGTAGTTTCTTTTTATCGCGGGGCGAGATCGAAGACAGCGCAGCAAGACTTCTTACCCGCGGTGGCGTCCATCTCGAAGTGTTGTCGGACGTCGGTTGAGGGAGGGGCGACGTCCGTGAAGCTTGAGGCTTTGCTGCAGGCTTTGTGGCTTCCTTGTCTAGGCCACGTCTGCCGACGGCAATGGAAGAAGAGGTTATTTGTCTAGACGAATAATTTCCGGTCGAGGACTGCGGGGAGAGTCGGGGGACACTGGGTCCACGTTTGCTAGGGCGATGGTATTGTCTGGATAAACTAAGAGCGGGGTTTCTTGTCAAGGACGACCCCCGATGCGCGGGCAGAGACGTAAACCAGGATGGGTAAAGAAAGAGGAGTGGCTCATCGGGGGCAGTCGCGACGTGGTCCAGGACAGCAGGTAATCTGCGCCTCGTGAGATATGGCCGACTGCGTGAAAGCATTGACGAGAGCCCGTAGGGACCGACCCTAGGCAAGAAACAGGGCCAGGGGGTTAGGGGTAGAGGGAATTGAGAAAGTTGTGTCTGGAATATTAGTGGAAGGGTAGAGGCAAGGCAAGATCAAAGCTCCGGTGGTCACTCCGCTGCGGAACCTAGAAAATGTTTTTCCCGGCCAAGGCGGTCAGTGAACGGCCCGAGGTTTTGTGCCCGTCGCCGCCAGCACTCCGCTTTCATTCTAACAAAGGAACTGTAGCAGGGACAAGAAAAGAAGTACAAGCTCTCCACTGAGATCAACAATATTCAGGAGATATGATTAATGATAAAAGTACTGACAAAAACAAGGGGGAGAAAACACAAGCTGCTCCGTGACACCAAGCTAATTCAAAGTCATGAAACCCCAACAAATAAAAAAAAAAAAC